>NC_053025.1:293400313-293519891 GCF_003073215.2 Triticum urartu | reverse complement strand
GGAGGCTTAAATCAATGTTATATTCATGCCCTAATCATGAGCTCTCAAGAGAAATAATTATTCAGAATTTATATGCTCGGCTTTCTGATAACAATCACACCATGCTTGATACTTCTTGTGTTAGCTCTTTTATGATGAAAACTATTGAATTCAAATGGGACTTATTGGAAAGAATTAAACGCAACTCTGAAGATTGGGACCTTGACAAAGGTAAGGCGTCAGGTATGACACCTAAGTTTGATTGTGTTAAATCTTTTATGGATACCAATGTTTTCCGTAAATTTAGCACTAAATATGGACTTGACTCTGAAATAGTAGCTTCTTTCTGTGAATCTTTTGCTACTCATGTTGATCTCCCTAGGGAGAAGTGGTTTAAATATCATCCTCCCATAGAAGTAAAAGTATCTGCACCTATTAAAGTTGAAGAAAAGACTGTCACTTATAATGATCCTATTGTTCCTACTGCTTATGTTGAGAAACCACCTTTTCCTGTTAGGATAAAAGATCATGCTAAAGCTTCAACTGTGGTTCGTAAAAGCAATATTAGAACTTATACACCTCCTGAGCAAGTTAAAGTTGAACCTAATATTTCTATTGTTAAAGATCTCTTGTCTGATAATATTGATGGGCATGTTATTTATTTCTGTGATGAAACTATTAGAATTGCTAAACCTTGTGCTAAAGATAAACCTAGACCTGTGGTAGGCATGCCTGTTATTTCTGTTAAAATAGGAGATCATTGTTATCATGGCTTATGTGATATGGGTGCCAGTGCTAGTGCAATACCTATTGACCTATATAGAGAAATTGTGCATGATATTGCACCTTTTGAGTTAGAAGATATTGATGTCACAATTAAACTTGACAATAGGGATACTATTTCACCAATGGGAATTGTTAGAGATGTTGAAGTCTTGTGTGGGAAAACTAAATATCCTGCTGATTTTCTTGTTCTTGGTTCCCCACAAGATAGCTTTTGTCCCATTATTTTCGGTAGACCCTTCTTGAACACTGTTAATGCTAAGATAGATTGCAAAAAGGATGGTGTTACTATTGGTTTAGGTGATATGTCTCATGAATTTAATTTCTCTAAATTTCGTAGACAACACCGTGAAGAGTAATTGCCTAGTAAAGATGAAATTATTGGTCTTGCTTCCATTGTCGTGCCTCCTAGTGATCCTTTAGAACAGTATTTGCTAGACCATGAAAATGATATGTTTATGAATGAAAGGAGAGAAATAGATGAAATATTCTTTAAACAGGAACCCATCCCGAAACACAATTTGCCTGTTGAAATCCTAGGGGATCCTCCTCCACCAAAGGGTGATCCCGTGTTTGAGCTCAAATCGTTACCTGATACTCTTAAATATGCTTATCTTGATGAGAAGAAGACATATCCTGTTATTAATAGTGCTAACCTTTCAAAGCATGAAGAAGAGAGATTATTGAAAACTCTGAGGAAGCACCGCGCTGCTATTGGATATACTCGTGATGATCTTAAGGGCATTAGTCCCACACTATGTCAACACAAAATAAATTTGGAGAAAGATGCCAAACCAGTTCGTGATCACCAATGACGGCTGAATCCTAAGATGAAAGAAGTGGTAAGAAAGGAAATACTAAAGCTCCTTGAGGAAGGTATAATTTATCCCGTTGCTGATAGTCAGTGGGTAAGTCCTGTCCATTGTGTCCCTAAGAAGGGAGGTATTACTGTCATTCCTAATGATAAAGATGAATTGATTCCGCAAAGAATTATTACAGGTTATAGGATGGTAATTGATTTCCGCAAATTAAATAAGGCTACTAAAAAAGATCATTGCCCCTTACCTTTTATTGATCAAATTCTAGAAAGATTATCCAAACATACACATTTTTGCTTTCTAGATGGTTATTCTGGTTTCTCTCAAATACCTGTGTCAGCTGATGATCAATCTAAGACCACTTTTACTTGCCCGTTCGGTACTTTTGCTTATAGACATATGCCTTTTGGTTTATGTAATGCACCTGCTACCTTCCAAAGATGCATGATGGCTATATTCTCTGACTTCTGTGAAAAGATTTATGAGGTTTTCATGGACGATTTCTCCGTCTATGGATCCTCTTTTGATGATTGCTTAAGCAACCTTGATCAAGTTATGCAGAGATGTGAAGAAACTAATCTTGTCTTGAATTAGGAAAAGTGCCACTTTATGGTTAATGAAGGTATTGTCTTGGGGCATAAAGTTTCTGAAAGAGGTATTGAAGTTGATAAAGCCAAGGTTGATGCTATTGAAAAGATGCCATGTCCCAAGGACATCAAAGGCATAAGAAGTTTCCTTGGTCATGTCGGTTTTTATAGGAGGTTCATTAAGGACTTCTCAAAAATTTCTCGGCCTCTGACTAATTTATTACAAAAAGATATACCATTTGTCTTTGATGATGATTGTGTAGAAGCATTTGAAATACTTAAGAAAGCATTGATCTCTGCACCGATTGTTCAGCCACCTGATTGGAATTTACCTTTTGAAATTATGTGTGATGCCAGTGATTATGTTGTAGGTGCTGTTCTAGGGCAAAGAGTTGATAAGAAATTAAATGTTATTCAATATGCTAGTAAAACTCTAGACAATGCTCAGAGAAATTATGCTACTACTGAAAAAGAATTCTTAGCAGTTGTATTTGCTTGTGATAAGTTCAGACCTTATATTGTTGATTCTAAAGTAACTATCCACACTGATCATGCTGCTATTAAATATCTTATGGAAAAGAAAGATGCTAAACCTAGACTTATTAGATGGGTTCTCTTGCTACAAGAATTTGATTTGCATATTATTGATAGAAAGGGAGCTGAGAACCCTGTTGCAGACAACTTGTCTAGGTTAGAAAATGTCCTTGATGACCCACTACCTATTGATGATAGCTTTCCCAATGAACAATTAAATGTCATAAATGCTTCTCATACTACTCCATGGTATGCTGATTATGCTAATTACATTGTTGCTAAATTTATACCATCTAGTTTCACATACCAGCAAAAGAAAAAGTTCTTCTATGATTTGAGACATTACTTTTGGGATGACCCACATATTTATAAAGGAGTAGATGGTGTTATTAGACGTTGTGTACATGAGCATGAACAGGAACAGATCCTACGCAAGTGTCACTCCGAAGCTTATGGAGGACACCACGCTGGAGATAGAACTGCACATAAGGTATTGTAATCCGATTTTTATTGGCCTACTCTCTTCAAGGATGCCCGTAAGTTTGTTGTATCTTGTGATGAATGTCAAAGAATTGGTAATATTAGTAGACGTCAAGAAATGCCTATGAATTATTCACTTGTTATTGAACCATTTGATGTTTGGGGCTTTGATTATATGGGACCTTTTCCTGCCTCTAATGGATATACACATATTTTAGTTGTTGTTGATTACGTTACTAAGTGGGTAGAAGCTATTCCAACTAGTAGTGTTGATCATAACACCTCTATTAATATGCTTAAAGAAGTTATTTTTCTGAGGTTTGGAGTCCCTAGATATTTAATGACTGATGGTGGTTCACATTTTATTCATGGTGCTTTCCGTAAAATGCTTGCTAAGTATGATGTTAATCATAGAATTGCATCTCCTTATCACCCATAGTCTAGTGGTCAAGTAGAATTGAGTAATAGAGAACTCAAATTAATTTTGCAAAAGACTGTTAATATATCTAGAAAGAATTGGTCCAAGAAACTTGATGATGCATTATGGGCCTATAGAACTACATATAAAAATCCTATGGGTATGTCTCCGTATCAAATGGTCTATGGAAAAGTATGTCACTTACCTCTCGAACTAGAACATAAGGCTTATTGGGCTATTAAAGAGCTCAACTATGATTTCAAACTTTCCGGTGAGAAGAGGTTATTTGACATTAGCTCACTTGATGAATGGAGAACCCAAGCCTACGAAAATGCCAAGTTGTTTAAAGAAAAAGTCAAAAGATGGCATGACAAAAGAATACAAAAGTGTGAGTTTAATGTAGGTGATTATGTATTATTATACAACTCTCGTTTAAGATTTTTTTTTGCAGGAAATCTTCTCTCTAAATGGTAAGGTCCTTACGTTATCGAGGAGGTCTATCGTTCTGGTGCCATAAAAATCAACAACTTCGAAGGCACAAATCCGAAGGTGGTGAACGGTCAACGAATTAAACATTATATTTCAGGTAATCCTATAAATGTTGAAACCAATGTTATTGAAACCGTAACCACGGAGGAATACATAAGGGAAACTTTCCGGAACGTTTTAGACTCCGAAAAGGAATAGGTATGTGGTACGGTAAGTAAACCGACTCCAAAACAGTTCTAATGGCAATTTTATTCCGTTTTGGAATATTTAGAAAAATAGAAAAATAAGAAACAGTCCGGGAAGGACACGAGGACTCCACGAGGGTGGAGGGCGCGCCCTACCCCCCTGGGCGCGCCCCCCTACCTCGCGGGCACCTCGTGTGCTCTCCGGACTCCGTTTTCTTACACGTTACGTATTTTGGTCGGTAAAAATTCATTATATAATCTCCCGAAGGTTTTGACTCTTGTATCATGCAAATATCTCCTGTCTTTGTTTCAAGCTGTCCTGCTGTAGATTAGAGCAACATGTCGTCCCAGGATTCGGAAGGAGAAAGCTATGTGGCTGATTACCTTGCAGATCCTAATGTCTATGGGGATGTGGAGCGTTGTGGTTGGACTACGGAAGAATAAGAGGACTATGAACCCAAGGGAAGGGAGGAGACGAGCTTAGAAGAAGATGAAGTCCCATTACCTCAACCTAGGGACATGCATGTGGAGTTCAAAAAGTCAAGCCTCCCAGATAGAGTAAAGAAACCTAAGATCAAGTTTATCCCTTTTCGCCTCTTGCAGGAAAACAAGCAGGAACTATGCAAAAAGATACTGAGCCTGGAGCAGGAGATCGATGACCTAAGGGACCAAAACTCTGTCCTCAAGCGCAAATTAAGGAAGAAGCCTACGCCATCAACAAAACCATCACCTTCTTCACCAACAAAGAAGAACTGAGCATCGGGTATGGGCACTCCCCTTGGAAACTGCCAAGCTTGGGAGAGTGCCCCGGTATCGTATCACCATCACTTTTATCTTTACCGTTTTTCTTAGTTCGATCCTTTTGATAATATCTTGATCTAGCAGAATAAAAGCTTTTAGTATGGTCTAGTTGTGAGTTTTGCTTTATGATCCTTCTATGTAATCGAGTTTGTGAGCTATATAATAAAGATTATTGTTGAATCAAGGGCTTGATTGTTTTTCCATGATCTTGAGTGAATAAAAGAAAAGAGAAGAATAAAAAGGAAATAAAAGAGATCATATGGATCTTATGGAGAGTAATGAGCTCACATAGAAAGAGTATGATGAATAAAAGTTGTTGAGAGTTGACAAACATAGTTTTGGTCATCGTTGCAATTAATAGGAGGTAATAAAGAAAGAGAGGTCTTCACATATAAATATACTATCTTGGACATCTTTTATGATTGTGAGCACTCATTAAAATATGACATGCTAAAGGGTTGACGTTGGACAAGGAAGACAACGTAATGGGCTATGTTTTCTTACATCTGAGATAAATTATATTGTCATGGATCATTCAACATGATTGAGCTTGCCTTCCCCTCTCATGCTAGCCAATTATGTGCACCAAGTAGAGATACTACTTGTGCTTCCAAACACCCTTAAACCAGTTTTGCCATGAGAATCCACCATACCTACCTATGGATTGAGAGAGATCCTCCAAGTAAGTTGTCATCGGTGCAAGCAATAAAAATTGCTCTCTAAATATGTATGACTTATTAGTGTGGGAGAAAATAAGGTTTATACGATCGTGTGATATGGAAGAAATAAAAGCGACGGACTGCATAATAAAGGTCCATATCACAAGTGGCAATATAAAGTGACGTTCTTTCGCATTAAGATTTTGTGCATCCAATCATAAAAGCGCATGAAAACCTCTACTTCCCTCTGCGAAGGGCCTATCTTTTACTTTTATCTCCTACCTTACATAAGAGTCATGGTGATCTTCACCCTTCCTTTTTACATTTTATCTTTTGGCAAGCACAACATGTTGGAAAGATCCTGGTATATATGGCTAACTTGATGTGAGTTTTCATGAACTATTATTGTTGACAATACCCTTGAGGTAAAACGTTGGGAGGCAAAACTATACGCCCCTATCTTTCTCTATGTCCAATTAAAACTCCATACCCATAAGTATTGCGTGAGTGTTAGCAATTGTGAAAGACTATATGATAGTTGAGTATGTGGCCTTGCTGAAAAGCTCTTATATATTGACTCTTTCCTACGTTATGATAAATTGCAATTGCTCCAATGACTGAGATTATAGTTTGTTAGTTTTCAATGAAGTTTATGATTCATACTTGAAATTGTGATTGAATTGTTACTCTAGCATAAGAGATAATATGACAAGAATTATATAAGTTGTTGTTCTAAGAATGATCATGATGCCCTCATGTCCATATTTTATTTTTATCGACACCTCTATCTCTAAACATGTGGACATATTTTTCAATTTCGGCTTTCGCTTGAGGACAAGCGAGGTCTAAGCTTGGGGGAGTTCATACGTCCATTTTGCAACATGCTTTTATATCGATATTTATTGCATTATGGGCTGTGATTACACATTATGTCACAATACTTATGCATATTATCTCTTATTTTACAAGGTTTACATAAAGAGGGAGAATGCTGACAGCTGGGATTCTGGGCTGGAAAAGGAGCAAATATTAGAGACCTATTCTGCACAGCTCCAAAAGTCCTGAAACTTCACGAAAGACATTTTCAGAATATATAAAAAATACTGAGCACAAGAAGTTCACCAGGGGGGCCACACCCTTCCCACGAGGGTGGGGGGCGCGCCCTACCCCCTGGGCGCGCCCCCCTACCTCGTGGGCCCCTAGTGGCCCTCCGATGTCCAACTCCTACTATATGGAGTCTTTCGATGAAAAAAAATCATAAGCCATCTTTCCGAACGAGACTCCGCCGCCACGAGGCGGAACCAATCTAGGGCTCTGGCGGAGCTGTTCTGCCGGGGAAACTTCCCTCTGGGAGGGGGAAATCATCGCCATCATCATCGCCAACGATCCTCTCATCGGGAGGGGGTCAATCTCCGTCAACATCTTCACCAGCACCATCTCCTCTCAAACCCTAGTTCATCTCTTGCATCCAATTCTTGTCTCTAAGTCTGGGATTGGTACCTGTGGGTTGCTAGTAGTGTTAATTACTCCTTGTAGTTGATGCTAGTTGGTTTATTTGGTGGAAGATCATATGTTCAGATCCTATATGCATATTAATACCCCTCTGATTATGAACATGAATATGCTTTGTGAGTAGTTACGTTTGTTCCTGAGGACATGGGAGAAGTCTTGCTATTAGTAGTCATGTGAATTTGGTGTTCATTCGATATTTTGATGAGATGTATGTTGTCTCTCCTCTAGTGGTGTTATGTGAACATCGACTACATGTCAGTTCACCATTACTTGGGCCTAGAGGAAGGCATTGGGAAGTAATAAGTAGATGATGGGTTGCTAGAGTGACAGAAGCTTAAACCCTAGTTTATGTGTTGCTTCCTAAGGGGCTGATTTGGATCCATATGTTTCATGCTATGGTTAGGTTTACCTTAATACTTTTGTTGTAGTTGCGGATGCTTGCAATAGAGGTTAATCATAAGTGGGCTGCTTGTCCAAGTAAGGGCAGTACCCAAGCACCGGTCCACCCACATACCAAATTATCAAAGTACCGAACGCGAATCATATGATCGTGATGAAAAGTAGCTTGACGATAATTCCCATGTGTCCTCGGGAGCGCTTTCCATCATATAAGAGTTTGTCCATGCTTGTCCTTTGCTACAAAAAGGATTGGGCCACCATGCTACACTTTATTTACTTTTGTTACTTGTTAATCGTTACAAATTATCCTATCACAAAACTATCGGTTACCTATTATTTCAGTACTTGCAGAGAATACCTTGCTGAGAACCGCTTATCATTTCCTTCTGCTCCTCGTTGGGCTCGACACTATTACTTATCGAAAGGATTACGATAGATCCCCTATACTTGTGGGTCATCAAACGGCCCGGTATGGCCCAGTTTCAGCAGGAACGACTCAAGACCCTCGCAAGGGACCAAGCCTCGCGAGGCGGACGACACCAAGACCTCCCTGGGGGCGGCCTCACTAGGCTACCTCCCGAGGAGCGGATATATCAAGGCAAGGTGCACCTCGCGAGGTTCACATGACATGAGCCATGACGACCAAGGCCAGGCGGGCACCAGCGGGCGCAGTGTACCAGTTTCCCTGTTGGTGCCAAGGGGGCAAGCACAGGCGCGAAGTCCTGAGTAATCAGGCAAAGGTTTCCATATTGGTGCAACGAGACCAAGACCGCCAGGACGACAGGACGGAGGTCATCGCGGAGCCCACTACAGCATCACCACCAGAGCCTTTGCAGGCGAAGACTAATTTTGTCAGGATAACTTGTACTAGTTTTCTCCCTTTGAATTTGGCCGTTGTGGGATACCTTCCCACCTACATTTGGGAAGAGTACCAAGGCCACTATAAATAGGACCTAGCCACCACCATAGAACGGACGGATCCATTCCACCCTGGACACACACACACACATTCACAGAGAGAGAGAGAGATCAGATCCATTGCACCCTGGCCACCCCACCAGCTCATCGAGCTCAAGAACACCTCACCTCCTAAGGCTGTTCATCCATTGTACTAATTCATCCAAAGCCCCTCGAGGCAATCCACCACAAAGCTGGAGTAGGGTATTACACCGCAAGGTGGCCCGAACTAGGATAAACTGTTATGTCTCTTGTCCCTTGGGTTCGTCGAGTTACGCTATGGAATCGTTGGGCCGGCAGGTTGGGGAGAAGGAGTTCTTCATACGCACCCCAATGTTCGAACCTCTCAAAGCTCTGCGAAGCCTGAAATCTGACACTACCAACCCACTCTTCATCGAGCAAGACGACGACAAGTCTTCCTACGTCACCAAGAGCCACCTCTTTGGTGCACAACGAGCTTTGCATCAAGAACAACAAGCAATGAGCGACCGCATTGACAACCTCGCCACCGACATACACCTCTCCGAGCAACGTACAAGAGACTACTTTTACAATAAGCTCGACGAACAAAAACAAGAGAGCAATGCAAGAATGGACGATATTCGTGCCTTGTTGGTCAACCACTCTTCTAGCTCTTCATCCTATTCAAGACGGAGCCGCTCGAGTCGACACTCCGACAACACCATCTCTGGCTCAAGTACTCTGACATCGAACACTCTTCGACAAGCCGTGCATCAAGATCGTCAAGCAAATTGCAATCCCATACATGACACCGATCATCAAGAGCAACTTCGAGCGCAAGAGCATCGACATCGTTAAAACCAAGCTACATTTGCGCAAGCACAAGAACGGCAACGTCTATGCCAACAAGAGGAAGAATGAGCGCGCCTACACCAAGACGAACAAGATGCCGAGGCACAATGTCAAGAACAACAACGCCGAGAAGCTCAAGCACTTGAGGCGCAACGTGCACTCCACAACACAAGTCACGCTGTTGCCACATGCAGCTGCCATAGACGCGAACAAGAAGAAGCACTTTGCGATGAAGTTCAAGAGAGGATTTATCAATCATGAGTGCATTTTTAAGTTCCTCAAGCTCCTCCACAAGCTCAACAAGCTCATCCACAAGTTCGACAAGAACCTCAAGTTCACCAAGAGCAAGAAGACAATGGAAATCATCCACGACAAGAGCAACATGAGGTTGACAATCCTCCATGACAAGGGCGTCATCATCCCCAACCCCAACACAACAAAGAGTAACGCTGCGGCAAGCTAAAGTTCACCATGCCCAAGTTTTCCGGAAGCAATGATCCCGAAGAGTACCTTTCATGGGCATTGAAGGTTGACAAAATCTTCTACTTGCACAACTATGAGGAAGAAAAGAAGATTGCTATGGCATACCTTGAGTTCCAAGATTACGTCCTCATTTGGTGGGAATAAGTCATTGAGTGTCAAGAGGCAAGAGGTGAACCACCCATCACAACTTGGACAGAAAAGAAGGATGTCATGAGAGCACGTTGCGTGCCAACCTACTACAACAAAACTCCAACTTCTCAAACAAGGAACCAAGAGCATTGAAGAGTACTACAAGGAAATGGAGATTGCCATGATACGAGCCAATGTCACGGAAGATGATGAGAAAACTATGGCACGTTTCTTGAATGGACTCAATCATCCCATCAAGAAGATCGCCGACTTCCAACCATACTCGAAACTCATCGAGCTAGTGCGCCAAGCTACCAAGGCGGAACGTCAAGTGCAAGATGACCTCAAGTGATGCGGAGCATCCTACGGCCATCCCCATGTGTTGTAGGGTGAAACCCTAAGATGGATATTTTCACACTTGGAGGGGAAAAGGAGATGAACACCAAGAACACAAAGAGGAAATCACTCCAACAATACCCGATTACACATCCACTAGAATAGCATCACAAGATCCACAAGTCACAAACGCAATCAAGGGAAAGATACAATGGCAAAGTTCTTCCCACTCCTAGGAGATGAGGTCTTGAAGATAGTCTTCTCCTTGTGGAGATCTTGAAATCCACAAGGATTCTTCCCTAAGAGGTCTTGATCCACAAGAGGGAAGGTAGAAGGAGCAAAGCTCAAAAATATCTCATCTAATACTTTGCTAACCCTAAACATAACCCTAGGTACAGAATATATAGGCTTGGGGTCGAAGTGGATGAAGAGGAGCTCAAACAGGTGATCACAGCCGTCCATCCTGGAGAGCCCGTGCGCACGGGGGGGCGTGGGCATGGTACACACCCGTGCGCATGGGGTGCCCCAGCGCCAACTCCCTGCATAGTCCGTGGGCACGGGGTCTCGGGGACCCGTGCGCACGGGGTCGCCTGGGACTTCCAATGTTGCTACTGTTGTGCTCCGTCTTGCTCCGCGTGGCCTTGGGGTGGTCCTCCTCCTCCTTGGGGATGCTCCTGAGCTTCTTGGTGTTGTTCCTCTTCATACCTAATGAGGCATAGAGTATTTTGGTGAGGTAGCAACCAAGTTCCATTTGTGTCCATATGAAAGTCAAGTAGGAAGGAGTTCACCTCGGTTTCCATTGCACGTGCTCCAGCTCTTGTCATGGGTCCACGTGGTGCTTGATGTGTTGTTGTAGAGTCCATGGGGATGATGGAAGGATGCTCCGCAGCATCTCCCCCCCCCTTGGGAGAGATCCGTCCACGGATCGTGATCTTCATCACCATGGATGTCCACGCGGGCCCATGAATATATAGGCTTGTCGTCGATAACCACGCGAGGAGTGTACCGTTCAAAGACAACCACTATATGCATATGTATGTATGGTGGTAATGCGTGCATGCATGTTTGAATACCATTCACAACATTGATGTGGCGCGTGCATCGAAAATCGTACAGCTCCCGCACAGAGCGAGATCGGTTCATGACGTGTCGTGGTATTGGCCACTTCGACTCGATGGGTGGGATTCATGCCTACACATGCATGTGTGCTCAAACTGTATCATGTCATCCAGAGCATGACCTATATACCATAATACAAACAAAAAATAATCCCCTCCTAAGTCAAATTAACCTCTCTCGTTGTCAGGAAAAGTAGTGATGGACCAAGCAGGCCCATAGATGCAAAGCATCGATATCGCTGATAACCGCGTGAGTGGGTGCAAGCTGACAAGCACCATCGCTTTGCATGTGGGCCAAACATATGTTGAATACCCAAAATGCACAACTTTGATTTGGCACATGCCTCAAAAACCATAAACTCCCCACACAGAGCGAGGTTTCATGAAGCGTACTACATATGTCGGTCCCCTTCCCCCTCTTTGACGCATACTATATGCTCCTACCATAATACAACCCAAAAAGAATCCTCCTTGTTGGTGAAATTAATTAACCTCTCCTGATGTAGGTCAAAGTGATGCATGCATCGACGATGACCTCGCGGGCCCATAGATGGAAGCGTCATAGGTGAGCATCCTAGGATAACCACCGCATGCATGCATGTGGCCCAAAAAGGTGTTGTGTGATGTTTGAATAGCCAATGCATAACCTTGATGTGGCACGTGCCTCGAAAACCAAAAAGTCCCAACACTGAGTGAGGTGTACGTGTTCACGGACGCGTATGTAGTATAAATGCTAGTCCCCTCCCACCTCTTCGACACATACTATATAATCTCACCATAACACAAACAAAAAAGATTCTACCTTGCTAGTCAAATTAACCTCTTTGCCGGCTATTGGTCAAAGTGATGGACGACGACCTCATGGGCCCACAGAAAGCATCACACGTGAGTGAGTGTCGTGTAGGACAACCAACGACTACATGTGGCCAAAGCATGTATGTATGAAAGGGTTGTGTAATGTTTTAAATAACGAATTCAGACTCTGATGTGCCACCTGCCTCACAAAACGGCCAACCCACACGGTGGCTCACGACTCGTAGTGTACTGCCAGCCACCCCCCTCCCCCAGACGCGCGCGCGCACACACACACACCTCATCCACCGCAACTACGATGCATGTTAAATTTTCCTGCGGTGAACATATGTTACCAAAGGAGGGAGGTTTTAATTTTGAAAAAAAAACAAAGATCATTAAGACGTTTTAGTACATTGATTGATTTTCTATGGGTATAATTTGCAAAAATCAAATTTGAGCGACATGCACACGTGACAGTGCACCTAATTGGATTAAAAAACACATGTGTCTCACTGGGTGCATGTTTACTCCCGGTGCAAGAAATTTCAAACATTGAGAATCTTGATTTTTAAAATGTAGTACATCCAATACTTATTTGAAATTCATGAAACTTATTGTGTTGTCATATGGACACCAATACACAGTGGCATTGTAATTTTTTGTCAAATTTGAGACAAGTTTTGTTATAATCTTTATCTTCTTACAAACGGGAGATTATTAATAATTGGGAACCAATATCGCAAACGGATTATTTATTCGTACCGTGGACGTTATACCAACAATGGATACGTGCCATGCTTTGGTTAAGTAATAAAGTAGTAGCATTAATCATCAAAATAGAAAAACAACATATGTGCCGCCACGTGACCCGTGTGGCGTGCGAGCAGGCGTGAGTTGACGGGATGCATGCGAGTAGTCCGTCGCGCAGGAAGACCGGGAGGCGTGCGTGAAGGTGTGTGAATTGACAGGAGGCATGCTCATTGCGCAGTGTCATCGGGAGGCATGCGAGTAGCTGTGTGAAATGACGGTATGCATGCTAGCAGTCCGGTGCACAAGCTCACCGGGAGGCAAGCCAGCGGTTTGACTGTCGCCTGCCTCTCTCCCACTACTCCATATTAATGGCGCGCCCGAGCGGCCGCACCCCCCATCCTCGCCACAGAGACAATCCTCTCTCTCCGCTTGCATCCTCGATGCTGCTCTCAGTCCTCAAAGTCGTCAGTGTATGAAGGTGCCGCCGAAGCGCCCCATCGGAGGGAGTGGCGACGCCGGGGCTGCTGAAGCACTAGAGCATGGCGTGGAGATGGAGATAGAGGTTGTCGTCGCCGACGATGAGTTATCGCTACACCCTGATGTTGTCGACGGCATCGTGCTTCCATAGCTGGAGCTGGAGGTCCACACTGACTCCGGTGACGACTCGGGCGGTGACTCCGATGACGACGGAGAATCGGTTAGTCATCTATACCCATTTATGTGTCAAATACATCCTAGGATTTCTCTGTTTACTCCTGCGTCCTGTCTCCCCCTTTTTGGAATAGAAATCCTATGGTTATATTCTCCTAATCCATGAAATCTGAGTAAGTTTCGTTAGATCCGTGTAGTGTATTGATTGTTGGAATGATACAAGTGATAAGTCATTAGTTGTTTCATCTGTGCAAATGATTTCTGCTAATAATCCAACTAGGGTTAGTGTTCGTGCTAATAACTTCTAGCAAGGTCTTCACAATTGATTTTGAATTACCTACATATATGTTTGTGCCATTATTTTCTGCAAGATTGGTCTGTACATAGACGATTGTGCTTAAAAATTGAACCATAATCTCTAGATATGTCTAAAAAATAGCCATACTTCACAGCATGTAAACATTGATTTGATGCCAATTTTGGCAACTGCCAAATGTTCGCTAGAGATTAGTTTGTATTCCAAATTTGATGCCACATTTTTTACTATATGTATAGGTGCTATCTGAACGATGTCGACAGTGAGGATGAAGATGGCCAGAGGAGGTACAAGAGGCAAATCCTCATGGAGCTTTATGCGAGAATGCATAACAGGCGTATTAGGACCCGCGATGGCAGCTTTCAGTGCCCATTTTGCAACCAAAAGCTTCATCACATGTACGAAAGAGTTCTGGCACATGCAAGAGGACAAGTCATTGGCTCCTTCAAGCAGAAGTATTCTCGCATGGTGGCGCACGCCGCGTACGCCGTGTACCTGAAGAAGCTTCAAGATCATGTCAGTAGATGAGATGACAGGTGGGATCGAACTATGTATGGCTATGTAGTGTCTTAATTATAAATGCGCTTGACTATGCTTAATGATGGTTGAACTGTGTACTTATGGTTGAACTATGTTTGTGTACGCTTATTACCTATGTATGAGTATGTTTAATCTATGTTTACTTATGTCTAAATGTGGGATATGGATGCAATCAGTTCGGTTGATGAAATCTACCTCTGTCCTGGTTTATTGGTCCCCTTTGTAATATGTGTTAAATTTTGACCAAAGATTTAACTGACAAACTGTTAGCGCAGGTCAGCAAAAATTATATCATTGGATGCGTATTTGAACATTGTGTTCAATGATATAATTTTTGGTGACATGCATAAACATTTGTTAGTTAAATCTTTGGTCAAAATTTGGCACAAATTACAAAGGGGACCAATAAACTAGGACGGAGGTAGTACGCCAATCACACACGGTTTCCAAAATTAGAACCGTGTTCAACGACTTTCATTTTCCCTGTTACGTCAATCACACACGGTTGGCTCTAGCAAACCGTTGCCTGCAAAACTCTTTGTGGGACAGAAAACCCTCACCACCCAATTCAAAAAAGAAAAAGAAAACCCTCACCATCCCCATGTCACAAAAACCCTCACCCCATCCGCCACCCCCTCCGATCCCCATTCACACCTGCACAAGCTCCTCTGCGACTCTGCATGGCACCACCTATCGCCGCGGCAACCACTTAGCTCGAAGCCTGTCGCCACCGCCAGGCTGCCGACAAACCCCACCGCATTTCACCAGTTCCGCTTGGCGCCTCCTATCGCCATCGACTTTCTCAACGTTGCTCGCGGTCGACCTAGCTCGTTGAGGGTTTTTTTTCTCATGGACAACAAGGTAACTAATTTAATGAGATATTATCTCATCTCTTATCCCAGTTCATCTGCCTCCTTTAATCACATAGCCAAAATTGCTGTCAATTCATTTTTATTCGAGCTGATTTGAGGGTTTTCTTTCATTCATATAGTGTACAGTGTGCAGACACAACATGACTTTGCGGCCTCGGCCAGACATCCATGGAGTTCCATCTCACCGTACCAGATGACTTGAGGATGCACGCAGTATGTTCAATCTCACCCTAAATTGGTTGGCATGGCCTACTTTCTTGAACATATACTAAATATTGCTACATTTGGATAATGGGTGCCACATGCAGCATATACGTCAAAGGGGATTTTTTCCATCTATTTTCTATATTAGCCAAAGTAATGATGTATTGTTCTTTAGATTACTCTCATATTTCCATGACATCATGGTTACCCTATCTGTTTAATTATAGATTTTTGTCCTTTGATTACAACTGTTGTACAGTTCTTTCAATTTTGCCCATATTTGCATGTTACCATATTTTTTCAACAATCCTACCATTTTCTGCAGCTAGTCCCTTGCTATGCAACGGAATCTGTACTACACAATCTTGCCCTTTACATAAATGAAGACTACAGAGATGTCACACTGAACACGAACCATGGATTTACAATCGTTGCTTCTGTAAGACTTGATGAATGTGGTCACTCCTATTTTGCTAGGGGCCTTTGGACAGAAATTTCTAAGTTTTATGTACTGAAAGCTGGCACTAAAATTGCACTGCACATAAAAAGCCTGGTCATGAGATATATGCTAGCTTCCTCGACGACATCATCTGTCCAGACTTCGTTCGAAGTAAGTGTTCTTTTCAAGTATCTGCATGTTCACTTACCCAGCAATATCAAAGGAATTGTGTAGTATTTAAGCAACCAATTGTTATTCCATTTTCTTACTCTATTCCTACCTACTAACATCTAGGTGCCAATACACTTTTCTATTGCCCTATTTTAACTAAATATTCCCTGTACTCCCACTTCTATCAGAAAGCGCCGCTGACAAGGAGACTCCGGAGGTGGATAGTGGGGCTGCCAACAAACGGAGGCGGGTCGAGCAAGAACCGCAAGCGACTCCAGCGGGCCTAGACTTCATCAGCAGCCTCCCCGGTGATATGTTGATAGTCATCATCTCCCTCCTCCCAATCAAATATGGGGCACGGACAACCATCCTTTCCCAGCGGTGGTGCCCCCTATGGCACTCCACCCCTCTCGACCTCATTAGATCTATTCCACCTAAGCATGATATCAATGAGTCTGTCAAAGCCATGAAAATTTCTATTGATGAGTGCAAGGAAAGAACCGCTAGGATGTGTGCTAAGAAAGATTGCTTTATAAAAGCGTGTTCTTCTAGTTTTCATGATAATAAGGATGAAGATCTAAAAGTTATTGATGTGTCCCCTATTAAATCTTTGTTTTGCAATATGAATCTTGATAATGATGGGGTTGAAGATGGGATGGATTCATGTGTCCCCTATTAAATCGTTCATGACGTGTCGTGTGCTTGCCCCCCTTCAATCCAGCGGGATGGATTCATGTGTACAGATGCGCTATTATATATATGTAATCTCACATCATGATCTATATCAAGACAAAACAAAAAATTAATCCCCTCCTAAGTCAAATTAGTTAACCTCTCTCGCACTGTCGATGAAAGTGATGGACCAAACTAGTCACACCCCTCGACACATACTATATATACACCTAGTAACATAATCCTAAAAGAATTAATTCTCTTTGTTCATCAAACGCGTACCTCTCTCTCGCTGGGTCAAAGTGATGGATGACGAACTCACGAGCCCAACACAGAAGTGAAGCGTACGTCGCACGCGAGTGATCATCCTATATAGGACTATGTACCACCGTCTACATGTGACCCAAAGAGCTGTTTGTGTGATGTTTGAATACGCAATGCACAACTTTGATGTGGCGCCATGTATATAGGAAACCAAAAAGTCCCCACAGAGAGCGAGAGGTTCATGACGCATGGTATGTGCTATATGAAAGCCCCCCATTCGACGCGTGGTATATATGTACTTGCAATGTATAGCACAAAGCAAAAAAGAATCATTCCTTGATGATCAAATTAACCTCTCTCTCAATGGGTCAAAGTGATGGAGGAGAACCGCGCATGCCCACGGATGGAAGCGCCACACGCGAGTGAGTTCCTATATATAGGGCAACCACCGCCTGCATGGTATTGCGTGATGTTTGAATACCAATATAATGTACAACTTTGATGTGGAACCTGCCTCGGGAACCAAAAAGTCCCCACATGGAGCGAGGTTATGACACACATATATATAGAGTATTCATGTTGCCCCCCCTTTGACATGTACATACTCCTATACTGTGCATATACGTAACACAAACCAAAAAAGAACCATCCTTGTTGGTCAAATTAACGTCTCTCTCGTTGTACGTTCAACTTGTTGATGATGACCTCGTGGGCCCACAGAGAGAGGCACACGCGAGTGATGTCATAGGACAAAACCACTGTGTGCATGCGCCCGTGTGTTATGTGATGTTTGAATACCCAATGCACAACTTTGACGTGGCACATGCTTCGCAAACCGAAAACGCACTACACCACAATGCGTGTAGCCCCTCACTTCAAGCCCGTGGGAGTGTGTACGCATGTGCTCGAACTTTGATATGGAATCCCACCATGATCCACACCACACACATGCCAAGATGAATCCACCTTTTGGTCAAATGCCTCTCGTTGTCGGTGGAAACTGGAAACCTTTGCGGGCTAACGAATGGGCACGTCGCTGATAACCACATGAGGGAGTGTCCGAGAGGACCACCAATGCATGCATGTGGCCTAAACATTATGTATGAAAGGGCTGTGTGATGCTTTAAATAACCAATTCGCGACTTTGATGTTGCATATATGACTCACAAAATGATCAATAATCCCACACGGAGGTTCATGACTCGTAGTGTCCTGCCAGACCCCTCCCCCACCCCACACACACATACACACACACACATCCCGCACCACCACAGCCACTATGAGGCATGTCAAACTTTTTCTGTAGTGAACATGTGACGAAAGGCGGAGTGTCGTGTTACCTCTTAAAAAACAGACATCATTCGACCGTTTTTATACATTGATTGATTTCCTAGGGATTTAATGTGCAAAAATCAAATTTGAGTTACATGTGCACCAAAATGGGTTGCAAAATCATATGTGTCCCTGGGTGCATGTTTCCATGTGCAAGAGATTTCAAAATATTGAGAATATATATTTTTAAAATTCAATAAATCCATAACTTAGTTGAAATTCATGAAACTTATCGTGGTGTCATATATGGACACTAGTAGACAGTGATATTGTATTTTTTCGTCAACGAGACTCGTTTTGATATAATCTTCTTACAAACGGGGGATTATTAAAAACTGACAACCAATATCTCATACGGATTATTTATTCAGACCGTGTGCGTTAGACCGTGCCATGCTTCAATTAAGCAGTAAAGCGGCAGAATGAATCATCCATAAACCAAAAAATATACGTGCTGCCACACGCCCCGTGTGTCGTGCTAGCAGGGCGTGAGTTGACGGGACGCATGCGAGTAGTCCGCCACGTAGGCATACCGGGAGGCGTGCGTGCAGGTGTGCGTATTGATGGGAGGCGTGCGAGTAGCTGTGTGAAATGACGGTAGGAATGGCAGAAGTCCGCCGCGCAGGCTCACCGGGAGGCGAGACAGCTTTTCACTGCAGCCTGCCTCGCTCCCACTGGTTCATATTAATTGTGTGCCCGAGCTGTCAGCCATAATAGGCGGCCGCACCCCCGGTTCATAGTGGTCACCAACGTATGGACTCTAGAGTGTATGAGGATGCGCCGAAGCGCACCATCAAAGGGAGTGGTGACGCCGGGGCTTGTGAAGCACCCGTGCAATGCGTGAAGCTGGTCACAGAGGTTGCCGTTGTCGCCAATGAGGTCTCGCACGGGCAGCAGCACGACCTTGACTTCGTCGGCGCCATCGTGCCCCCGCAGCCGGAGCTGGAGGACAATAGTAACTCCGGCAACGACTACGACTCCGACGGAAAACCGGTTAGTCATCTATATACCCATTTGCGTGGCAAACATATCATGTGTTTTCTCTGGTTACTCCCCCCTCTATAATTTTTCTGGAATACAAATCCTATGGTTATGTTCTCTCAGTCCATGAAATCATAGTAATTAAGATCCGTTAGATGCACGTAGTTTATTGATTGTTTGAATTTTATCCATATAGAGTTAGTGATTAATTGTTTGTTCTATACAAATGATTTTTGCTAATAATCCGACTAGGGATAGCTTGTGTGCTAATAATTCGTGGACAGATCGTGAGAATTGATTTTGAATGTCCTACATATATGTTTGTGCCTTTTTTTCTTCCAGATCTTGAGAATTGATTTTGAATGTCCTACATGTATGTTTATGCCATTTTTTTTCTTTCAGGTTGGTATGTACACAGATGAGACTTCGGCCAGCGCCGCCGCCAGATGTAGATCTTGGACTCGGCTGTGCGGCCAGAAGCGCCCCCTGGACCTAAGGAACCAGTAGAATCTCCGGCGGACCCCATCAACAATCTCCTGGATGACATCCTTGGGGAGATCATCTCCCTTCTCCTCACCAAGGATGGCCGCCGCACACAAGTCCTCGCATCTTGGTGGCGCACTATGTGGCGTGCCGCGCCTCTTAATCTCGACTGTCGTCAGCTATCTGTCGATGATGATTCTGAACTCCCCGGAGCCATCATCTCCTCCCACCAGGGCTCCGTTCAACACATCTGCATCCCAACATGCTACCTGCTGGACATACCTGGCCGCCTGGCTGACATCCCGTCAATTCGATAAACTCTAGCAGCTTGAGTTCTACCATGACTATGTATGTAACATACCATGAACCTATGTATCTGTGCCCTCACCACCGGTGTCCATCTCGTGGTTTTCCTCCTCTCTCCACACCGCCACCTTCGCCCGGTGCCATCTAGCAGACAATCTGGTACAAATGCTTCGTCTCCCACTGCTGAAAATCTTGTGCTTGTGCTGGTTGATCTGTTAGAGGCCGCACTACACAGCATCATCCACTCCAACTACCCTGCCCTGGAGCGCTTGCTGCTTGTTTTTGGAATGGAAATTCGTATCCGTTGTCTCAAAATAAAGTCGCCCACCTTGTAAGCATGGGAATTTTTTTGACATGATCTCATCATCGAAGATGCCCCTTCACTTCAAAGGTTGCTCCTTGATTTTGCTATAGTACGTTCACAAATAACTATAGTCTCTGCGCCTAAACTGGAGACCTTGGGTGCAATTCGTGATCCTTTTATATGGTTCAAGATGGTGTTTTGCTCCACACCTATTGAGGTACTGTATATTATTCACGTAAACTTTTGTAATATGCTTTTTTCATTTGTGCACATAAGTATTATCTTGGAGTGCACTTGTGGTACTAATATTATGTTCTATGCTCAATGAAGAGCTTGTCCATCCTATCAGTGGTTGGGGATTTTGTCAAGACCTTACATATCGGTATGTGGTTTTTTGATCTGAACACAATTATTGGCTTGCTGCAATGCTTTCCTTGTCTAGAGAATTTGTATATAAAGGTGATGATTTCACGCACATTGAAAGCCCATATATAATGTACTATAATTAATCATTCAGCTATCACTCTTTCAACATAATCTCTTTTAGATATTAAGTGTTTTCAATCTTCATCTCTATTTAGGCACTAACACATGGAGAAAAAAGTATAACCAATATATGGTTCAAGAAGCACCGGCATTTTCTCATATCTGATGACATTCGTTTGAAGACAGTAACGCTGGAAGGATATGCATCCAACAATGCAAACACTAGCTTTGTCACATTCTTCATGTTGAATGCGAGGGCACTATTGTCTGTGAGGATTAAGTTTTTCGACAAGAAATTTCTTACGACTGCAAGTGTTGAATAGCATAAAAAGAAGTTTCAGGTGGACCTAAGGGCTTCTGATCGTGCTCGGCTTCTATTTACAATAGATTTTCATCATGTACTAATAGAATTTCTGGCCCGGGACCTTGATTTTATGGATCAGACTGATCCATATGATTGTGATTGCTGAAAACTTTGGTTGAGTTAGATGTCATTGTCTTGTTCAATCTGGATTTTTTCTAAACCTGATGAGCAATTAATCATCGTGCTTTTGTACTGTTCGTAAGCTAGAGTTAGATATTGTTGCCCTTTTCAACTAGGCTTTGACCCACATTTTCTTTCATACTGGGCCAATGGCTTGCCGTTTCTTTAATTAAGACATAAATATTATAAGCATTCACAACATAGGGAAAGAACCTCACTCTTGCGGGATCCTTGAGATCTTTGTTCATTACAGAACCGCAAGTTCTTAGCGCCCACCAGCACCCACAAACTTATTTTCAGCTCGCACACCAAATGGGCTGTAATTCTTAATAAGAAAAGTTGCATGGTAGTGACAGATTTGGATTTGTCATTTGGGACCCATGAGGAAAAAGCCTATCCAGGGTGGTGCCAACTCAATAGTAAACATTGAGAAACCTAGTTTTAAAATTACTTTAAATCCAAAACTCGCCTCAAAATCATGAAACTTGGCATGGTGTTATGACATAGCACCAACATGCTATGGCAAAAAATTAGTCCAAACTGGGACAAGTTTTGGTACAAACTTCTTACAAACCGGAGATTCTCTCAAAAAGACGCATGGTTCCGATAGGGACCTTGTCACCTATGTGTGCGAAACAACATACGCTTTCTCTTCTCGCCTTGATTTATTTTACAGAGGCAACATGCAACTACACTAATATGAAATTATTCACCGTTCATTTTGCCTTTTTATACATTATTTGAGTTTCTAGGAATTTTGGAACATACTTTGGTGTGTGCAAAGGTCATGTGTGTACTAGCCACATATGTAATTGGATGTTGAATCTGTTTATGGAATCAAGTCCTTATAAGTTATAAGTACATATGTGATACGTCTCCATCGTATCTACTTTTCCAAACACTTTTGCCCTTGTTTTGGACTCTAACTTGCATGATTTGAATGGAACTAACCCGGACTGACGCTGTTTTCAGCAGAATTGCCATGGTGTTATTTTTGTGCAGAAATAAAAGTTCTTGGAATGACCTGAAAATCAATGGAGAATATTTTTGGAATATATAAAAAATACTGCCGAAAGAATCAAGGCCAGGGGACCCACACCCTGTCCACGAGGGTGGGGGCGTGCCTACACCCCTGGGCGCGCCCCCTGCCTCGTGGGCCCCCTGGTGCTCCTCCGACCTCAATTCCAACTCTATATATTCGTGTTCGGGGAGAAAAAAATAAGGGAGAAGGATTCATCGCGTTTTATGATACGGAGCCGCCTCCAAGCCCTAATCTCTCTCGAAAGGGCTGATCTGGAGTCTGTTCGGGGCTCCTGAGAGGGGAATCCGTCGCCATCATCATCATCAACCTTCCTCCATCACCAATTTCATGATGCGCACCGCCGTGCATGAGTAATTCCATCGTAGGCTTGCTGGACGGTGATGGGTTGGATGAGATTTATCATGTAATCGAGTTAGTTTTGTTAGGGTTTGATCTCTAGTATCCATTATGTTCTGAGATTGATGTTGCTATGACTTTGCTATGCTTAATTCTTGTCACTAGGGCCCGAGTGCCATGATTTCAGATCTGAACCTATTATGTTTTCATGAATATATGTGAGTTCTTGATCCTATCTTGCAAGTCTATAGTCACCTATTATGTGTTATGATCTGTTAACCCCGAAGTGACAATAATCGGGATACTTATCGGTGATGACCGTAGTTTGAGGAGTTCATGTATTCACTAAGTGTTAATGCTTTGGTCCGGTACTCTATTATAAAAGGAGGCCTTAATATCCCTTAGTTACCAATAGGACCCCGCTGCCACGGGAGGGTAGGACAAAAGATGTCATGCAAGTTCTTTTCCATAAGCACGTATGACTATATTCGGAATACATTCCTACATTACATTGATGAACTGGAGGTACTTCTGTGTCACCCTATGTTATAACAATTGCATGAGGAATCGCATCCGACATAATTATCCATCACCGATCCATTGCCTACGAGCTTTTCACATATTGATCTTCGCTTATTTACGTTCCCATTGCTACTGTTACAATCACTATAAAACCAAAACTATTATTGTTGCTACCGTTACCGCTACTATCATACTACTTTGCTACTAAATACTTTGTTGCAGATATTAAGTCGCGGTTGAATTGACAACTCAACTACTAATACTTGAGAATATTCTTTGGCTCCCCTTGTGTCAAATCAATAAATTTGGGTTGAATACTCTACCCTCGAAAACTGTTGCGATCCCCTATACTTGTGGGTTATCAATATGTTGTTGTTCTGTGTGCAATGACATCGCACACGGACCATACTGGGGAACCCATCGGTGATGATTTAATCAATCGCTGACAATTGTATACCACCAAGCATTTGCCCACAACACAGACGGTTTATTAGCAGCAATCATCTATATTATAATCGGTCTTCACACACATTTATGATTACAGACCTGTTTGCCACGTTCACACACTTCCTGTTAAATTGAACCATTTCTGTTCTCTTGGCTCAAAGCAAACAGTTCATCCAAGTGAACCGTATGTCGTATATCGCACACATCTTGATCTGGCTGACCATTTCTTTTGTGTTGCCTAATCACAAACAGTTCATCCGAGTGAACCATATGTTGTATATTGCCCACACCTTCATCTGGCTGCCCGTTTCTTTAGTTTTGCCTCATCGCAAATACTTCATTCAACTAAACCGTATGCCCCTCATCGCACACGCAACTAAAATCTGGAGCGTGTTTGATGTAACCTTCATCACAAACGTCTTGCATATTTTTTAACGGTTATTTTTCATCACCGTTTGCGATTAATGCATCGCACAGAGTTTCATCGAAGGGTCTTTGATCGTAGTGTCGCGTTAGCAGCATCCTGCAGTAGTGTACCACTTGTAACATCATAATTTTTGCAAAGGGGTCAGCCACTGAGAAGTCATGTATGGGGTTGAAACGATGACTTCTGATTACTCTGTCATCTGAAGTTCCAAAATGAAATTCAGCTTTTTTAGAGCCTATTCCATTCCACCGCAGCCGCCGGCGCTGATCAACAAACCATTCATTTTTGCGAAATAAATGTAGGGCAAACCACATTACCTTCAGCACCCTTGCTCTGACAACAAAGAACCTGGCGAATATAATCTTCGGTAAGGTCCCTCGGTAGGAGTTCAAAGTAATTTCTGATAGATGCAGATCTAGGCATTCAATGTGATTATTATATTGTATCACATTATCCACTACCAGGCCTAATCTTATCCGCAAAAGAAGAAAACATGTTAGTGCCTACATGCAGTTTTGAACATTATTACATGTCTATTTGGTTTGTAGGATTTGTAAAATGCACTAACGTGCCATGTTCAATCCAACATGATTAACATGGGCATTTGATTACAATCTAGAAAAATGTAGCCTTCTTCACAAGAGGTTGGAGTGGATGAAAAGTTCCCTCAAAAAACTAGTACAGATGAATCCAAAGGAGAAATTCTTATGGATTGTAACCATATGGATCAAGCAACCAATATGAGGGGCACGTATTTACTGAAATCCTCCAAAAAATCCTTCAGAAATCGTAGTACATTGTCATAGTAAACTTGGAAAAAGGTGTCAAAAATTGAACTCCCTTATGGTTAACATTTAACAGGAAAGGAACATCACCTCGATATATAGCTTCTCCAGGCACGGAAAGCATCTCAGGAAACCAACAACTTGGTCCAGGTTGGGGCCGATAGATTCTAGTGCCAAGACATTCACTGTGCGCAGTTTCGAGGTCAAACTTGTTGGAATCATTTTCTGGATGACAGACGAACATACATCTTCAAAATTAGAAATAATGTAAATTTCTAGAAGGAGAGGTAGAAGGCGGTTGTTGTACCTGAACATGTGTGGATCCAATAACAAGTTCGGAGTATTTATCAGACGAGTAGCCCGCCACTATCAATTTTGGCGCAGTAGTGACATTGATTCGTGTTGGACCTTCTTGATATAGATCATGATGTGAGATTACATCTATCTAATAGCGCATCTGTACACATGAATCCATCCCGCTGGATTGAAGGGGGGCGAGCACACGACACGTCATGAACGATTTAATAGGAGACACATGAATCTATCCCATCTTCAGCCCCATCATTATCAAGATTCATATTGCAAAACAAAGATTTAATAGGGGACACATCAATAACTTTTAGATCTTCATCCTTATTATCATGAAAACTAGAAGAACACGCTTTAATAAAGCAATCTTTCTTAGCACGCATCCTAGCTGTTCTTTCTTTGCACTCATCAATAGAAATTTTCATGGCTTTGAGAGACTCATTGATATCATGCTTAGGTGGAATAGATCTAAGTTTCAAAGAATCAACATCAAGAAAAATTCTATCAATGTTCCTAGCCAACTCATCAATCTTAAGCAATTTTTCTTCAATCAAAGCATTGAAACTCTTTTGCGAAGTGATAAATTCTTTAATATTAGATTCAAAATCAGAGGGCATATTATTATAATTTCCATAGGGATTGTTGTAGGAATTACCATAATTGTTAGAGGAATTACTAGGAAATGGCCTAGAATTAAAATTACCTCTATACGCGTTATTACCAAAATTGTTCCTACCAACAAAATTCACATCCATAGATTCATTATTATTCTCAATCAAGGTAGACAAAGGCATATCATTAGGATCAGTCGGAGCACTCTTATTAGCAAAAAAAATTCATAAGTTCATCCATCTTTACACTCAAAACACTAATCTCTTCAATTGCATGCACTTTTTTATTAGTAGATCTTTCGGTGTGCCATTGAGAATAATTAACCATAATATTATCTAGGAGTTTGGTAGCCTCTCCTAAAGTTATTTCCATAAAAGTGCCTCCCGCGGCCGAAACTAAAAGATTTCTAGAAGCAAAATTCAATCCGGAATAAAAGTTTTGTATAATCATCCAAAGATTCAAACCATGTGATGGGCAATTACGTATCATTGATTTCATCCTCTCCCAAGATTGTGCAACATGTTCATGATCAAGTTGCTTAAAATTCATAATATTGTTTCTAAGAGAGATGATCTTAGTGGGAGGAAAATACTTAGAGATAAAAGCATCTTTGCACTTATTCCATGAATCAATACTATTTTTAGGCAAAGACAAAAACCAAGCTTTAGCACGATCTCTAAGCGAAAACAGAAATAGCTTCAATTTAACAATATCATTATCACATCTTTCTTCTTTTGCGTATCACACAAATCAACAAAGTTGTTTAGATGGGTAGCAGCATCTTCACTAGGAAGGCCAGAAAACGGATCTTTCATGACAAGATTCAGCAAAGCAGTATTAATTTCACAAGATTCAGCATCGGCAAGAGGAGCAATCGGAGTGCTAATAAAATCATTATTGTTTGTATTGGCAAAGTCACACAATTTAGTATTATCTTGAGCCATCATGACAAGCAAGAAATCCAACACACAAGCAAACAAGAAACGGGCAAAAAGGAAAATAGGGAAGGAGAAGGGAAACGGAAAAAGACGGAGAGAGGAAGAGAGGGCGAATAAAACGGCAAGGGTGAAGTGGGGGAGAGGAAAACGAGAGGCCAATGGCAAATAATGTAATGCGAGGGATAAGAGTTTGTGATGGGTACTTGGTATATTTTGACTTGGTTATGGTGCTAGAAATCCTTCTTGCTACCTCTTGAGCACTGCGTTGGTTTTCCCTTGAAGAGGAAAGGGTGATGCAGTAAAGCAGCGTAAGTATTTCCCTCAGTTTTTGAGAACCAAGGTATCAATCCAGTAGGAGATCACGCTCAAATCCCATGCAACTACACAAACAAATAAGAACCTCGCAACCAACGCGATAAAGGGGTTGTCAAGCCCTTCTCGGTCACTTACGAGAGTGAGATCTGATAGATATGATAAGATAATATTTTTGGTATTTTATGATAAAGAGAAGTAAAGATGCAAAGTAAAATAAAAGGCAAAAGAAATAACTAAGTATTGGAAGATTAATATGATGGAAGATAGACCCAGGGCTATAGGTTTCACTAGTGGCTTCTCTCAAGAGCATAAGTATTACGGTGGGTAAACGAATTACTATCGAGCAATTGATAGAATTGAGCATAGTTATGAGAATATCTAGGTATGATCATGTATATAGGCATCACGTCTGAGACAAGTAGACAGACTCCTGCCTGTATCTACTACTATTACTCCACACATCGACCACTATCCAGCATGCATCTAGAGTATTAAGTTCAAGAGAACAGAGTAATGCTTTAAGGAAGATGACATGATGTAGAGGGATAAACTCATGCAATATGATATAAACCCCATCTTTTTATCCTCAATGGCAACAATACAATATGTATCGGTTCCCTTTCTGTCACTGGGATCGAACACCGCAAGATTGAAACCAAAGCTAAGCACTTCTCCCATTGCAAGAAAGATCAATCTAGTAGGCCAAACCAAACTGATAATTCGAAGAGACTTGCAAAGATAAACCAATCGTACATAAAATAATTCAGAGGAGAATCAAATATTGCTCATAGATAATCTGGATCATAAACCCACAATTCATCGGATCTCGACAAACACACCGCAAAAGAAGATTACATCGAATAGATCTCCAAGAAAATCAAGGAGAACTTTGTATTGAGATCCAAAGAGAGATAAGAAGCCATCTAGCTAATAACTATGGACCCGTAGGTCTAAAGTAAACTACTCACACATCACCGGAGAGGCGATGGAGTTGATGTAGAGGCCCTTCATGATCAATGCCCCCTCCGGTGGAGCTCCGGAAAAGGCCCCGAGATGGGATCTCTAGAGTACAGAAGGTTGCGGCGGTGGAATTAGGTTTTCGTGGTTCTCCTGGATGTTTTGGGGGTACATGGACTTATATAGGAGGAAGAAGTACGTCGGTGGAGCAACGAAGGGCCCACGAGGGTGGAGGGCGCGCCCAAGGGGGTAGGTGCGCCCCCTGCCTCGTGCCTTCCTCCCTTGTTTCTTGACGGCCACTCCAAGTCTCCTGGATCACGTTTGTTGAGAAAATCACGTTCCTGAAGGTTTCATTCCGTTTGGACTCCGTTTGATATTCCTTTTCTTCGAAACCCTAAAATAGGCAAAAAACAGCAATTTGAGCTGGGCCTCCGATTAGTAGGTTAGTCCCAAAAATAATATAAAAGTGTAAAATAAAGCCCATTAACATCCAAAATAGATAATATAATAGCATGGAGCAATCAAAAATTATAGATACGTTGGAGACGTATCAAGCATCCCCAAGCTTAATTCCTGCTCGTCCTCGAGTAGGTAAATGATAAAAGAAGGATTTTTGATGTGGAATGCTTTCGAACATATTTCTCAATGTAATTTTTCTTTATTGTGGCATAAATGTTCAGATCCATAAGATTCAAGATAAAAGTTTAATATTGACATAAAAATAATAATACTTCAAGCATACTAACTAAGCAATCATGTCTTCTCAAAATAACATGGCCAAAGAAAGTTATCACTACAAAATCATATAGTCTGGCTATGCTCCATCTTCACCACACAAAATATTTAAATCATGCACAACCCCGATGACAAGCCAAGAAATTGTATCATACTTTTGATGTTCTCAAACTTTTTCAATCTTCACGCAATATATGAGCGTGAGCCATGGATATAGCACTATGGTGGAATAGAATGGTGGTTGTGGAGAAGACAAAAAGGAGAAGATAGTCTCACATCGAATAGGCATATCAACGGGCTATGGAGATGCCCATCAATAGATATCAATGTGAGGGAGTAGGGATTGCCATGCAACGGATGCACTAGAGCTATAAGTATATGAAAGCTCAACAAAAGAAACTAAGTGGGTGTGCTTCCAACTTGCTTGCTCACGAAGACCTAGGGTGTTTTTGAGGAAGCCCATCATTGGAATATACAAACCAAGTTATATAATGAAAAATTCCCACTAGTATATGAAAATGATATCATAGGAGACTCTCTATATGAAGAACATGGTGCTACTTTGAAGCACAAGTGTGGAAAAATAATAGTAACACTGTCCCTTCTCTCTTTTTCTCTCATTTTTTTGGCCTTCTTTTTTTTGGCCTCTTTTTTCCTTTTTTTTATTTTTCGTCCGGAGTCTCATCCCGACTTGTGGGGGATTCATAGTCTCCATCATCCTTTCCTCACTTGGGACAATGCTCCAATAATGATGATTATCACACTTTATTTACTTACAACTCAAGAATTACAACTCAATACTTAGAACAAAATATGACTCTATGTCAATGCCTCCGGCGGTGTACCGGGATGTGCAATGATGCATGAGTGACATGTATGAGCAAATTATGAATGGTGGCTTTGCCCCAAATACGATGTCAACTACATGATCATGCAAGCAATATGACAATGATGAAGCATGTCATAATAACAGAACGATGGAAAGTTGCGTGGAAATATATCTCGGAATGGCTATGGAAATGCCATAAAAGGTAGGTATGGTGGCTGTTTTGAGGAAGGTATATGGTGGGTTTATGGTACCAGCGAAAGTTGTGCGATACTAGAGAGGCTATCAATGGTGGAAGGGTGAGAGTGCGTATAACCCATGGACTCAACATTAGTCATAAAGAACTCACATACTTATTGCAAAAATCTACAAGTTATCAAAGCAAAGTATTATGCGCATGCTCCTAGGGGGATAGATTGGTAGGAAAAGACCATCGCTCGTCCCCGACCGCCACTCATAAGGAAGACAATCAATAAATAAATCATGCTCTGACTTCATCACACAACGGTTCACCATATGTGCATGCTATGGGAATCACAAACTTCAACACAAGTATTTCTCAAATTCACAACTACTCAACTAGCATGACTCTAATATCACCATCTCCATATCTCAAAACAATTATCAAGTATCAAACTTCTCATAGTATTCAATGCACTTATATGAAAGTTTTTATTATTGTCATGTTGTTCTAAAGGACTCTCAAAATAATATAAGTGAAGCATGAGAGAACAATAGTTTCTATAAAACAAATCCACCACCGTGCTCTAAAAGATATAAGTGAAGCACTAGAGCAAAAACTATAAAGCTCAAAAGATATAAGTGAAGCACTAGAGCAAAAACTATATAGCTCAAAAGATATAAGTGAAGCACATAGACTACTCTAATAAATTTCAAATCATGTGAGTCTCTATCAAAAGGTGTGTACATCAAGGATGATTGTGGTAAACTAAAAAGCAAAGACTCAAATCATACAAGACGCTCCAAGCAAAACACATATCATGTGGTGAATAAAAATATAACTCCAAGTAAAGTTACCGATAGACGAAGACGAAAGAGGGGATGCCTTCCGGGGCATCCCCAAGCTTAGGATTTTTGGTGTCCTTGGATTTTACCTTGGGGTGCCATGGTCATCCCCAAGCTTAGGCTCTTGCCACTCTTTGTTCCATAATCCATCAAATCTTTACCCAAAACTTGAAAACTTCACAACACAAAACTCAAAATAGAAAATCTCGTGAGCTCCGTTAGCGAAAGAAAACAAAACACCACTTCATGGTACTGTAATGAACTCATTATTTATTTATATTGGTGTTAAACATACTATATTCCAACTTCTCTATGGTTTATAAACTCTTTTACTAGCCATAGATTCATCAAAATAAGCAAACAACACAAGAAGAACAGAATCTGTCAAAAACAAAACAGTCTGTAGTAATCTGTAGCTAACGCAAGTTCTGGAACCCCAAAAATTCTAAAATAAATTTCTGGACGTGAGGAATTTATCTATTAATAATATTCAAAAATAATTAACTAAATAACACCTTCCAAATAAAAATGGCAGCCATTCTTGTGAGCGCTAAAGTTTCTATTTTCTACAGCAAGATCAAAAAGACTTTCCCCAAGTCTTCCCAACGGTTCTACTTGGCACAAACACTAATTAAACACAAAAACACAACCAAAACAGAGTCTAGGTAAATTATTTATTACTAAACAGGATCAAAAAGCAAGGAATAAAAATAAAATTGGGTTGCCTCCCAACAGGTGCTATCGTTTAACGCCCCTAGCTGCATAAAAGCGAAGATAGATCTAGGTATTGCCATCTTTGGTAGGAAATCCATAAGTGGCTCCCATAATAGATTCATATGTTAATTTAATTATATTTCTAGGGAAGTGTTCCATGCCTTTCCTTAATGGAAATTGGAATCTAATATTCCCTTCCTTCATATCAATAATTGCACCAATCGTTCTAAGGAAAGGTCTACCAAGAATAATAAGACATGAAGGATTGCAATCTATATCAAGAACAATGAAATATACGGGCACATAGTTCCTATTTGCAACAATAAGAACATCATTAACTCTTCCCATAGGTTTCTTAATAGTGGAATACGCAAGGTGCAAATTTAAAGAACAATCATCAAAATCACGGAAACCTAGCAAATCACACAAAGTTTTTGGAATCGTGGAAACACTAGCACCCAAATCACACAAAGCATAACACTCACGATCTTAAATTTTAATTTTTATTGTAGGTTCCCACTCATCATAAAGTTTTCTAGGGATAGAAGCTTCCAACTCAAGTTTTTCTTCATAAGATTGCATCAAAGCATCAACGATATGTTTAGTAAAAGCTTTATTTTGACTATAAGCATGAGGAGAATTTAGCATGGATTGCAACAAGGAAATACAATCCATCAAAGAGCAATTATCATAATTAAATTCCTTGAAATCCAACATAGTGGGTTCATTGATATTTAAAGTTTTAACCTCTTCAATCCCACTTTTAACAGTTTTAGCATCAAGATCTAAAGACTCCGAATTTTTGGAACGCCTTCTAGGTAAAGGTGGCTCATCCTCAGCCCCATAATTATCAAGACTCATATTGCAAAACAAAGATTTAATAGGGTACACATCAATAACTTTTAGATCTTCATCCTTATTATCATGAAAACTAGAAGAACACGCTTTTATAAAGCAATCTTTCTTAGCACGCATCCTAGCTGTTCTTTCTTTGCACTCATCAATAGAAATTTTCATGGCTTTTAGAGACTCATTGATATCATGCTTAGGTGGAATAGATCTAAGTTTCAAATAATCAACATCAAGAGAAATTCTATCAGCATTCCTAGCCAACTCATCAATCTTAAGCAATTTTTCTTCAATCAAAGCATTGAAACTCTTTTGTGAAGTGATAAATTCTTTAATATTAGATTCAAAATCAGAGGGCATATTATTATAGTTTCCATAGGGATTGTTGTAGGAATTACCATAATTATTAGAGAAATTACTAGGAAACGTCCTAGAATTAAAATTACCTCTATACGCGTTATTACCAAAATTGTTCCTACCAACAAAATTCACATCCATAGATTCATTATTATTCTCCATCAAGGTAGACAAAGGCATATCATTAGGATCAGTAGGAGCACTCTTATTAGCAAATAATTTCATAAGTTCATCCATCTTTCCACTCAAAACATTAATCTCTTCAATTGCATGCACTTTTTTATTAGTAGATCTTTCAGTGAGCCATTGAGAATAATTAACCATAATATTATCTAGGAGTTTGGTAGCCTCTCCTAAAGTGATTTCCATATAAGTGCCTCCCGCGGCCGAAACTACAAGATTTCTAGAAGCAAAATTCAATCCGGCATAAAAGTTTTGTATAATCATCCAAAGATTCAAACCATGTGATGGGCAATTACGTATCATTGATTTCATCCTCTCCCAAGATTGTGCAACATGTTCATGATCAAGTTGCTTAAAATTTATAATATCGTTTCTAAGAGAGATGATCTTAGTGGGAGGAAAATACTTAGAGATAAAAGCATCTTTGCACTTATTCCATGAATCAATACTATTTTTAGGCAAAGACGAAAACCAAGCTTTAGCACGATCTCTAAGAAAAAACGAAAATAGCTTCAATTTAACAATATCATTATCCACATATTTCTTCTTTTTCATATCACACAAATCAACAAAGTTGTTTAGATGGGTAGCGGCATCTTCACTAGGAAGGCCAGAAAACGGATCTTTCATGACAAGATTCAGCAAAGCAGTATTAATTTCACAAGATTCGGCATCGGTAAGAGGAGCAATCGGAGTGCTGATAAAATCATTATTGTTGGTATTGGCTAAGTCACACAATTTAGTATTATCTTGAGCCATCGTGACAAGCAAGAAATCCAACACGCAAGCAAACAAGAAACGGGCAAAAAGAAAATAGGGAAGGAGAAGGGAAACGGAAAGAGAGGGAGAGATGAAGAGAGGGCGAATAAAACGGCAAGGGTGAAGTGGGGGAGAGGAAAACGAGAGGCCAATGGCAAATAATGTAATGCGAGGGATAAGAATTTGTGATGGGTACTTGGTATATTTTGACTTGGTAATGGCGCTAGAAATCCTTCTTGCTACATCTTGAGCACTGCATTGGTTTTCCCTCGAAGAGGAAAGGGTAATGCAGTAAAGCAGCGTAAGTATTTCCCTCAGTTTTTGAGAACCAAGGTATCAATCCAGCAGGAGATCACGCTCAAGTCCCACGCACCTACACAAACAAATAAGAACCTCGCAACCAATGCGATAAAGGGGTTGTCAAGCCCTTCTCTGTCACTTACGAGAGTGAGATCTGATAGATATGATAAGATAATATTTTTGGTATTTTTATGATAAAGAGAAGTAAAGGTGCAAAGTAAAATAAAAGGCAGAAGAAATAACTAAGTATTGGAAGATTAATATGATGGAAGATAGACCCGGGGGCCATAGGTTTCACTAGTGGCTTCTCTCAAGAGCATAAGTATTACGGTGGGTAAACGAATTACTGTCTAGCAATTGATAGAATTGAGCATAGTTATGAGAATATCTAGGTATGATCATGTATATAGGCATCACGTCCGAGACAAGTAGACCGACTCCTGCCTGCATCTACTACTATTACTCCACACATCGACCGCTATCCAGCATGCATCTAGAGTATTAAGTTCAAGAGAACAGAGTAATGCTTTAAGGAAGATGACATGATGTTGAGGGATAAACTCATGCAATATGATATAAACCCCATCTTTTTATCCTCGATGGCAACAATACAATACGTATCGGTTCCCTTTCTGTCACTGGGATCGAACACCGCAAGATTGAACCCAAAGCTAAGCACTTCTCCCATTGCAAGAAAGATCAATCTAGTAGTCCAAACCAAACTAATAATTCGAAGAGACTTGCAAAGATAAACCAATCATACATAAAATAATTCAGAGGAGAATCAAATATTGTTCATAGATAATCTGGATCATAAACCCACAATTCATCGGATCTTGACAAACACACTGCAAAAGAAGATTACATCGAATAGATCTCCAAGAAAATTGAGGGGAACTTTGTATTGAGATCCAAAGAGAGATAAGAAGCCATCTAGCTAATAACTATGGACCCGTAGGTCTGAACTAAACTACTCGCACATCACCGGAGAGGCCATGGAGTTGATGTAGAGGCCCTTCGTGATCAATGCCCCCTCCGGTGGAGCTCCGGAAAAGGCCCCGAGATGGGATCTCTCGAGTACAGAAGGTTGCGGCGGTGGAATTAGGTTTTCGTGGTGCTCCTGGATGTTTGGGGGGTACGTGGACATATATAGGAGGAAGAAGTACGTCGGTGGAGCAATGAAGGGCCCACGAGGGTGGAGGGCGCGCCCCCTGCCTCGTGCCTTCCTCCCTTGTTTCTTGATGGCCACTCCAAGTCTCCTGGATCACGTTTGTTGAGAAAATCACGTTCCTGAAGGTTTCATTCCGTTTGGACTCCGTGTGATATTCCTTTTCTCCGAAACCCTAAAATAGGCAAAAAAAATGGTAATTTGGGTTGGGCCTCCAATTAGTAGGTTAGTCCCAAAAATGATATAACAGTGTAAAATAAAGCCCATTAACATCCAAAATAGATAATATAATAGCATGGAGTAATCAAAAATTATAGATATGTTGGAGACGTATCATAGTCCACCCTCGGGGCTGAGCGTTTGTACCAGTTACTATGTGTTTAATCTCTCTCTCTTGTGTTCTTGAGATGTCATGATCTTGCTGTATCGCGTGCTTTGTTAATATAGTCGGATCATATGGTGTTTTCCCCTCTTTGTCTTGTTGTGATGAATTGAGTTTTCCCTTTGAGATTTCGTTCTTATCGGATTGAATAATTTTATGGATTTGAGAGCACTTGATATATGTCTTTCATATGACTACCTGTCGTGACAATGGGGTATTATATTGATTCATTTGAGATGTGTTTTGGCACTCAACTCATGGATTCCCGAGGTGACATTCGGGTAATCTATGCATAGGGGTTGATGCACGTTCTCGTCTTTTGTTTCTCCGGTAGAAATCTTGGGGCACTCTTTGAGGTCCTTTGTGTTGGATTGAGTATTATGAATCTAAATTTTCTTTGGTCTTATTTTAGTACGAACTCTTGATAGAATGATCGGAAAGAATAACTTCGTGTTATTTTAGTATGAACTCCTGATAGATCGATCGGAAAGAATAACTTGGTGTTATTTTAGTACGAACTCTTGGATAGATCAATTGGAAAGAATAGCTACAAACAATTTCTTCCTATGTTCTCTTCTAGATATGAACTTGGGAGTGATTCTTCATCGCACTTTGAGGGATGGTTATATGATCCAATTATATTAGCATTGTTGAGAGATTCCACTAGCGGAAGTACGGACCCTAGGCCTCATTTCAAGCATTATAATACCGTTTTTGCTCCATTTTATCAATTGCTACCTTGCTAATTTTTATTGTTCCTATTACAAAAATAAATATCTACTATCATTACTACACTTGTATCACCATCTCTTCACCGAACTAGTGCACATATACAAATTACCATTGTAGTTGGTGCATTGGGGACACAAGAGACTTTTTATTATTCGGTTGCAGGGTTGTTTGAGAGAGACCATCTTCATCCTACACCTCCCACGGATTGATAAACCTTAGGTCATCCACTTGAGGGAAAATTGATACTATCCTACAAAACTCTATGCTTGGAGGCCCAACATGAGTCTACAAGAATAAAGTTGCGTAGTAGACATCAAGCTCTTTTTTGGCGCCGTTGTCGAGGAGGTGAGTGCTTGAAGGTATATCTTTAGATCTTGCAATTGAATCTTTTAGTTTCATGTTTTATCACTAGTTTGGTTCGTAAAATAAAACTACAAAAAATGGAATTGAGGTTGCATCATATTATTGATCATCTTTATAATATCTTTCTTGAAAATGCCGGATCGGAAAATTGTGCTCAATTGTTAGAAGAAGAAGTCAATAAAATGTTTGGCACAAAATATTTGAATGATGAGCATGATTGCAATGTTGTTAGTATGAATTCTTTGAATATCCAAAATGCTAATGATTATTGCACTAGTCATGAGAAAAATGTTTCTTATAAGCATGTCAATTTTTGTGGAGTGCATAAAGCTTCTGAAGACGTGCCTTATAGGGGAGATGGCTTTTGTAAGAAGCACAAACATGATAGAACCAATTCTTCACTCAGAGTGATGGATGAATTCGCTACAAAATTATGTTCTCTTTGCCCTATTACTTGTGATCCTTGTAATAAATTTGGTCACCTTAATTTCCAATGCATGATTTTTCATGATCGAATCGTGTCCAAATATTGCAATAACTTGACCACCCTTGAACTTTATAATGAGCTTTATCTATTTTTGGGGAGTGAAGAATTGACATATAAAAATAGTTGGTTTGAAGTATTCATTCTCACGGACGACATTGAAACTAAACTAAAAATATCTATATGTTTTGCATGGTAAATTACAAGGAGAATGCTTATATTGCCAACTATAGAAAGATGAGAAAACCAATAGAATATAAAAGGAATACTAATGAAAGTGTAAATATTTCTACTTTCCCTCATATTGTCTCTCATGATGAAATAGGTAACAAGGAGGAGCTTCCTATCCAATCAATCTCTTCAACAAGAAGCTTGAAAAAATTAATTAAACCCGCACATGATGTGATGAAGAATAAGAAAAGAAGAAGAAAGAATAGAGGTAAAAAGGTATCTCTCCCAAATAGTGTCACTCCTATTATTGTTGTGCCTCATGAAAATGAATCAAACATAATTGTGGAAGATGATGAACTTGATGATGATATTGCTTCTATGTCTTATGGCACAATGTCCGAGAGCATTATTGATGATGATTTTGTTATGCCTATTGCTTGTTGTGATGATTCTGATTGGGAATATAATGAAACTTCTTATAACCTTGGTAATCTTTTTGGCACCAACTTGGGAAATTACGATGATATTAATTGTTATACCGTTGGTGCTATTCATACTATCAATGATCAGAGTCATTATGCTTATGATATGCCAAGCCACAAGCTTGGGGATGCTATGTTTGATGAGAATGACATGTTTGAGAATTTATTTGCTGCAATTAATGTTCATCCCAAGCTTGGGGATGCTATGCTTAATGAAGATGATCTTTTTAGTCCCCTTACTTTGAATGATCAAATTTTCTATGATGATTGCATGCCTCCCACTTATGATGATTATTGTGATGATACTTATGTTATAAAAGTAGTGATAATTATTTTCATAATTTTCAATATCCTTTTACTGAACATTATTCTTTTAATGTGGAAACAATTTTTAGTATTCGAGTTTCATATGATACTCCCACTATCGTGAATGAGAATAAAATTGCTTACATGGGGAGTAATAAATTTCTATGCTTTTGGATCATGAAAAGAATGCTTTATGTGATGGTTATATTGATGAATCTATTCATGATGCTACTGAAAATTATTGTGAGACAGAGGAACTTATGATTCATGATGCTTTTGTTATGTTACAATCCTTATCTTTTATGCGAGCATCATTGAACCCATCATGCCTAGCTAAAAGATATTAAAGAAAAGCGCTTGTTGGGAGACAAGCCAACACTTTTACCTATTGTTTTTGTGTGTTCACATGATTATGCTAATGTAGTAATCATGTTTTATTGCTTTCGTTTCAATAAGGTGCCAAGTAAGACCTTTGGGATGGCCTATGGTGATAGTTGATTTGATCTTGCTGAAAAACAGAAAGTTTTGTGCTCGGGAAAATAATTCTCATTTTTTAACAGAAGCATGATAAAATATTGATTCTTTTTGCAGAAGATTAATAGACAAATTGCCCAGGTTTTCCTTATTTTTCAGAATTTTTGGAGTAGCAGAAATATGGTTGGAGTACAAATTACTACATAATGTTCTGTTTTTGACAGATTCTGTTTTCAATGCATAGTTTGCTTGCTTTCTAGTTTCTATGGCTTATATTGCTCAATATAAATTGTGGAAATGATATGGTACAGTAGTGTAACATCCCAAAATTCTGAATTGTGGAATGTTATATTAAATAAATAGTTTTGAATATTTGTTTGATTGTGGTGTGGTTGCTTGTGTGAAATTGAGTGAAATTTAAACTTTTTGAAAGTTGAATGAGAGGGAATGAAATGACTTTCCCAAAACTTTCACCTTGCATTATGATCGCCATGAATTCATATTCATTTCATCACAAAACCCCAGAGTGAAGATGATATGACTTCTTCCATTTAAATAAATGAAAAGGGTTTTGAAAAGATTTGAATTCCATTTGGAAATATTTCAAATTCGAAAACTTTATGCAACTCAATGAGTTTCATGAGAGGAGATAAAATGACTTCTTAAAATGCTAAGAAAGAGAGTTGGAAGTTTCAAAGAATCAAGAAAGTCCCTTTGAAGTTATTTTGAAACTCATTTTCAATTTGGAGTTATTTGGTTTTATTCAAAGTATTTTTCTCCAAAAATAAAATATATGGAAAATGGGGTCAAATGATTCCCTACAATAGAAAAATGGAGAGAAATAAATTTGAAGTTATTTTGGTATTTTAAAATAATTTTATTTGGTTTTTAAATAAATCAGTAGCACTGTTTGCTTTATTTAAATTTTTGTGGATTTTATTTGACACTAGAAAAATGTTCATGTTGTAGAAAATCTTTTTCTGAAAATTTGGATATATTATATGCCTTTGTTATATTTTTATTTTATGTGGTTTTTCTTTTTATTATTTTTATTTATTGTCTGTTTAAAAAAAACTTTTTGCCATCCTGGCCGGCTCAGCTCCAACCGGGTCAGGCCACGACCCAGTCCCGCGCGCCGTCTCCCTCCCCGAGCAGTAGACCTGCCGCCGCACGCGGTCGTCGCCTCGGCGTCCGTGCCGCCTCCGGACTCCCCGCGCCGCCCCGGCCCCTCGCGCATGGCACTGCCCCCTCCTCCGCCTTTATAAGGAGTCGGACCCCGGCCTCGCCTCTCCTCGCCTCGCCTCGCATCTCGTCGCGCCGCGCTGCTGTTGCTGCACCGCCGCCCGCACCACCGCGCCGCCGCCCTCGCCTCCGCCTGCACGCAGCTCACGCCACCGCCGCGAGAAGTCGCCGCCGCCGCTACTAGCTGCTTCTGCCGCCCTCCGCCGCCGTCGCCCGTGCAGCTCCGCCACCGCCTGAGCATCGCCCCGCCGCCGCGTTGACCGGTAAAAACCGTTCGATTTTCTCCGGTTCTTTTGGTTTATTTGGTTTATTTCATTTACATCGGTTTTAGTTTTAGTTCGTTATTTAGCGAATGTTCACTTGGTATTCTCTGTTAGCGAAGGAATTCGTTTGTCTTTGTTAGCGGACGTTCGTCCGATAGATTTTTCTTTTTAGTTTAATTTTCGGCAAGGGATCTATCCATAATTACTTTTATCACAGATTAGTCCCTGATCTTTAAACCCTCGCTACTTTTTGCTTGTTTGTCCAAATCCAGTGAAACCAACGCCAAAATCCTCGTCATGTTCCCCACTATCTAGATAATCAACTTGAACATGATTTTGGAAATTTAAAATTTGGTTTCAAGCAGATTTGAATTCAAACTTGTTTTGTTCGGAACTTGAGTTTCATAACTCCGATTCAGTTGATTCCTTTTTGCTAATTGAAGCTCTTGACCTAAACTTCCTGATAAGACCAAATCCACCTAATTTTGGTACTATTAGAAATTGTTTTATGTTGCAATAGTTAATTGCTAGTTTTCAAAGTTTTCTGAGATCTTTTCTTCGATTCTTTTGCATGAGTGCTTATGTATGCAATTGCTTGCTCATGATATATGGACCAGAGTGTGACGAGTAGAACTATCAGGAGTTATGTGTGCGAATCATCATCATCAACAATACAAGGCAAGTTCACACTTTGATCATATTTTCCATACCCAGTTTTTATGAATTTGTTTCAACCCTCAAACATTGCATGAGTAGGATTTGATAACATGTGGGTATTGGGAAGTAGCTGATGAGGTAGGAACCTATTGCCTTATATTTAAACCTTGGGTGTTACTACATTGTGCTTATATTGCTTTTCTATGCTAGTAGACGTGGTTTGGTTTGAGAGAATTCATGAAAGATGTGAGAGTTATTATTAACTAAGGGAACTTAAGGTGGCTACTTTAATACACGTCTAGGTGGATTGGTTGTGGGCACCTGGGGATATACCAATGTCCAAGGAGATCCCAGGGAACCCATGTGATCATCCTATGGTTTGCCACCTAGGCTCAAAGGGATCATAATGTTATTCATGCTGGAAACTTTCGTGTGCAGCCACAAGCCATTATGGGCTTTGGCATAGTTGAGTATGTCGCGTGACCTCTTTCAGTGGTAGGCTAGCAGATGTAGGTGGTACGGTCTACCCATAGTAAAGAGTTAATGCTTCTGAAAGACTGTGTCTCGGTCATCCTTTCTCAAACATCATGTGGTGCGAGAAATTCCACGGAGGAGATCAAGTCTTGTGGGGAGAAGTGCGCAAACCTCTGCGGAGTGTATAAACTAATCATGATTAGCCGTGTCCCCGGTTATGGACACCCTGAGTATCTGGTGCTTGAATTATTATGTTGATCTCATCACTTTACTTAATTAATGTGCTGGGTTATTAATTTCTTTAATTTTGGGATTGAGTTGGGGTTACCTTCTCAATATTTTCAACAAACTTTGTAGTTCAATAAAAATATATTCCTTTGTTGTAGGGAAAAACTAGCTTTATGCAAATGATAACCATACAACCTCCACCAGCCATATATGCATGTAGTGATAGCTGTTATTCTGTTCATTGCTCTATAGTGTTATCTTGCCAACATATTCCATGTGCTGACCTACACAGGCTGCAACGTATCATGTTGCGGAATTTTCAGACGAGGAGTAAGGTGCGCTAGGTCGTTGTCATGCACTCAGTTTTGCCGTGGAGTTGGATGGACTCATTTATCTTTGAAGCTTCCGCAATTATCTTATTTAGATGGCCTTCAGCCATATTATTGTAACAAGTACTCTTTTTGAGACACTGATGACCCACAAGTGTAGGGTATCTATCGTAGTCCTTTCGATAAGTAAGAGTGTCAAAACCCAACGAGGAGAAGGAAACGATAAGCAGTTTTCAGTAAGGTATTCTCTGCAAGCACTGAAATTATCAGTAACAGATAGTTTTGTGATAAGGTAATTTGTAATGGGTAACAAGTAAATAAAGTAAATAAGGTGCAGCAAGATGGCCCGATCCTTTTTGTAGCAAAGGACAAGCCTGGACAAACTCTTATATAAAGGAAAACGCTCCCGAGGACACATGGGAATTATCGTCAATCTAGTTTTCATCATGTTCATATGATTCGCGTTCGGTACTTTGATAATTTGATATGTGGGTGGACCGGTGCTTGGGTACTGCCTTTCCTTGGACAAGCATCCCACTTATTATTAACCCCTATTGCAAGCATCCACAACTACAAAAGAAGTATTAAGGTAAACCTAACCATAGCATGAAACATATGGATCCAAATCAGCCCCTTACGAAGCAACTCATAAACTACGGTTTAAGCTTCTGTCAGTCTAGCAACCCGTCATCTATTTATTACTTCCCAATGCCTTCCCCTAGGCCCAAATAATGGTCAAGTGTCATGTAGTCGATGTTCACATGACACCACTAGAGGAGAGACAACATACATCTCATCAAAATATCGAACGAATACCAAATTCACATGACTACTTATAGCAAGACTTCTCCCATGTCCTCAGGAACAAAGGTAACTACTCACAAATCATATTCATGTTCATAATCAGAAGGGTATTAATATGCATAAAGGATCTGAACATATGATCTTCCGCCGAATAAACCAACTAGCATCAACTACAAGGAGTAATCAACACTACTAACAACCCACAGGTACCAATCTGAGGCTTTGGGACAAAGATTGGATACAAGAGATGAACTAGGGTTTGAGATGAGATGGAGCTGGTGAAGATGTTGATGGAGACTGACCCCCTCATGATGAGAGGATCAATGGTGATGACGACGGTGATGATTTCCCCCTCCTGGAGGGAAGTTTCCCCGGCAGAACAGCTCTGCTGGAGCCCTAGATTGGTTCTGCCAAGGTTTCGCCTCGTGATGGCGGAGTTTCGTCCCGTGAGCTAGCTTCTGATTTTTTTTCCAGGACGAAAGACTCCATATAGCCAAATATGGGCATCAGAGGGCTGCCAGGGGGCCCACGAGGCAGGGGGCGTGCCCCCCACCCTCGTGGACGGTGGGTGCCCCCCCTCTAGTACTTTCTTCACCCAATATTTTTTATATATTCTGAAAATAATTCCCATGGAGTTTCAGGACTTTTGGAGTTGCGCAGAATAGGTCTCTAATATTTTCTCCTTTATCAGCCCAGAATTCCAGCTGCCGGCATTCTCCCTCTTCTTGTAAACCTTATAAAATAAGAGAGAATAGGCATAATTATTATGAAATAATGTGTAATAACAGCCCATAATGCAATAAATATTGATATAAAAGCATGATGCAAAATGGATGTATCAGACACTCGATGTAATAAGTGTGTGACTGAAACTCTGCAACAAATCCTCGAGTACTATGTGTGTTAGCAATACCGATCTAGGGATGACACTTAAGCATAGAGGCTTGACCGTCTGAGGTCTGGTCGCTACAAGTAGGCATTGTGTGACAACAATTATCAATCTTATCTTTGGCACTACAAAAAGTGAGTGGTTTTGCTCTTTATCATACTGACCTATCTCACGAAGTTCCGTTAAGTTTTGTGTGATTGTAGTTTTCAAGTTTTGGCTGAGATATCGATATGAGGAGAATAAGGAGTGACAAGACCCTAAGCTTGTTGATGCCCAAGGCACCCCAAGTCAATTTTCAAGGTAGATCCAAGCAACTAAGCTTGGGGATGCCCCGGAAGGCAACCCCTCTTTCGTCTCCAACAATATCGGTGACCTCACTTGGTGCTGTATTTTTATTCGTCACATGGTATGTGTTTTGCTTGGAGCGTCAATTTATTTTGTTACGATTTTCTTGCTGTTATTTATAATAATATTTTGCATCTTTCTTGTCAACAAAAATTCCAAGGATAGCCTTTGTCATGCTTATTCTGCAAGTCTACATGTTGCTGTTTCAAATCAGAAAGTTTATCTTTGCTGCAAAAATTCCCTAGAAAAGTCAGAATGTGATAAAATGTTGAAACTTTTTGCACAATAAGATCTGATAAATATTCTACAGTGTGGTAAATTTTCATAATTTTTTGACTTAAATAAGTATTTACACTCTTGCATTCTTTACAGACCGTACTGTTTTGGCAGATTACTGTTATGTTTACATTGTTTGCATATATTTGCTTGTTTCATGATTCTATTTAAGGATAGAAGTATTAAATATGCAGAGGCATTTAGTATGCAATGTTCAATAATAATTTTGGTGATTTGCTACAGTAGAGAATGATAAGGTTTTGCATTGATTTATACTAACTTATCTCACGAGTTCTTGTTGAGTTTTGTGTGGATGAAGTTTTTGAGATTTAGGAAAACCGTGATATGAGAGGAATTAAGGAGACACAAAAGCTCAAGATTGGGGATGCCCAAGGCACCCCAAGATAATATTTCAAGAAACCTCAAGCATCTAAGCTTGGGGATACCCCGGTAGGCATCCCACCTTTCTTCATCAACAATTATCGGTTACACTAGTACGCGTCGGTGCTATACAAATGGTTTTTAACCCCTTTCCGTGACGGCATTTGGAACCGTCGCCAAGTGAGTGTGGGCGATAGGGGGGTCCTTCCCACACGACTCAGAAATCATCGGGGATAGGCCCTCCTGGGACACCAAATGAGCTCGTGTGCGATCGGGCGAGGCATCGAGACCCAATCATTTCCATAGGTATGTACACCCCACACGGTGAATCCCAGAAAAACATTTCCGTAGGTATGTACATCCCACACGGTGAATCCAAGAAAAAATTGTAGGTATGTGATACGTCTCCAACGTATCTATAATTTTTTATTGCTCCATGCTATATTATCTACAATTTTGGACATTATTGGGCTTTATTATCCACTTTTATATTATTTTTGGGACTAACCTATTAACCGTAGTCCCAGCCCAGAATTGCTATTTTTTTGCCTATTTTAGGGTTTTGAAGAAAAGGAATATCAAACGGAGTCCAAACGGAATGAAACCTTCGGGAACGTGATTTTTGGAACGAACAAGACCCAGGAGACTTGGACCCTACGTCAAGCAACCAACAGGGAGGAGGTAGGGGGGGGGGGGGCCCCCCCCCCCCCCCCCCCCCAGGCGCGCCCTCCACCATCATGGGCCCCCTGTTGCTCCACCGACGTACTCCTTCCTCCTATATATACCTACGTACCCCCAAACGAATAGATACGGAGCCGAAACCCTAATTCCACCGTCGTAACTTTCTGTATCCACGAGATCCCATCTTGGGGCCTGTTCCGGAGCTCCGCCGGAGGGGGCATCCATCACGGAGGGCTTCTACATCAACACCATAGCCTCTCCGATGAAGTGTGAGTAATTTACCTCAGACCTTCGGCTCCATAGTTATTAGCTAGATGGCTTCTTCTCTCTTTTTGGATCTCAATACAATGTTCTCCCCCTCTCTTGTGGAGATCTATTCGATGTAATCTTCTTTTTGCGGTGTGTTTGTTGAGACTGATGAATTGTGGGTTTATGATCAAGATTATCTATGAACAATATTTGAATGTTCTCGGAATTCTTTTATGTATGATTGGTTATCTTTGCAAGTCTCTTCGAATTATCAGTTTGGTTTGGCCTACTAGATTGATCTTTCTTGCAATGGGAGAAGTGCTTAGCTTTGGGTTAAATCTTGCAGTGTCCTTTCCCAGTGACAGTAGGGGCAGCAAGGCACGTATTTTATTGTTGCCATTGAGGATAACAAGATGGGTTTTTATCATATTTCATGAATTTATCCCTCTACATCATGTCATCTTGCTTAAGGCGTTACTCTGTTTTCATGAACTTAATACTCTAGATGCATGCTGGATAGCGGTCGATGAGTGGAGTAATAGTAGTAGATGCAGGCAGGAGTCGGTCTACCTGTCTCGGACGTGATGCCTATACACATGATCATACCTAGATATTCTCATAACTATGCTCAATTCTGTCAATTGCTCAACAGTAATTCGTTCACCCACAGTAAAATACTCATGCTCTTGAGAGAAGCCACTAGTGAAACCTATGGCCCCCGGGTCTATCTTCATCATATTAATCTTCCAATACTTAGTTATTTCCTTTGCTTTTTACTTTGCTTTTATTTTACTTTGCATCTTTATCACAAAAATACCAAAAATATTATTCTATCATATCTATCAGATCTTACTCTCGTAAGTGACCGTGAAGGGATTGACAACCCCTTATCGCGTTGGTTGCGAGGAGTTATTTGTTTTGTGCAGGTCGAGGGACTCGCGCGTAGCCTCCTACTGGATTGATACCTTGGTTCTCAAAAACTGAGGGAAATACTTACGCTACTTTGCTGCATCATCCTTTCCTCTTCAAGGAAATCCAACGCAGTGCTCAAGAGGTAGCAAGAAGATTGGTGGCGCCTTTGCCGAGGAGTCTACGCAAAAGTCAACATACCAAGTACCCATCACAACCCCTATCTCCCGCATTACATTATTTGCCATTTGCCTCTCGTTTTCCTCTCCCCCACTTCACCCTTGCCATTTTATTCGCCCTCTCTCTCTCTATCCTCCCTCTCTTTCTCTATTTGCCTCTTTTTGCCCGTTTCTTATTTGCTCGTGTGTTGGATTGCTTGCTTATCGTTATGGCTAGTCCTCTATCCTCTCCGTTGTCTCCCGATAATGAAGTCCTAAATAAACAAAGGGAGGGAGAAAGTCTGTAAGATGCTTGGTATAGAATTTGCAATGCTCAAAATAGATCTACCAGGAAGCAATCTACTTCCGTTCTTTTCCGCAATTTTTATGTAGGTGCTAATCCTTGGTATAGATATATCCTTGATACCATTACCCGAGGGAATTTCTTAGGTAGCCATACTTTTGATTCTTATAATGCTATGATAGATTTGTTTGGCTCACCCCCTCTTTTGGTTAATGGAAATGTATTAACTTTGGAGTATGTAATGGAAAGGCTCGAAATTATTGAAAATAAGGTTGCTACCGTAGAGCTAATTGAAAATTTGGATAAAAAGATCCACAACCGAATCTCTCAATATGGATCTAAAGTAGGAGTCACTTTGAAAAATATTAAAGAGAAGGAACCCATAGTTAATGAGAAAATAAATCATGATTCCACTAGGATCGATAAACTTGAAGATATCATTACCAACTTGGGAACCGCTTTTTCTTCCGTAAAGAATACTCCAAGTCCTCCTACTAAAATCGCCAAGCTTATGTATGTTCCTAAAAATAAGGGTGAATCCTCTAGTAAGGAAACTGCGGATCTCAAATCTATAAGTATTCATCCCAATCTTGTTGCTATCATTAAGAAACCATTTGTTACAAACGAATTTTTCGATCTTGTGCCTAAAAGTTTTATAATAACTAAAAATAAACAAATTTCTAAGGATAATAGATGTCTCATTGAAGAATTGCCTACCAAAGATGGCAATACCTAGATCTATCCTTGCTTTTTATGCCTAGCTAGGGGCGTTAAACGATAGCGCTTGTTGGGAGGCAACCCAATTTTATTTTTATTCCTTGCTTTTTGCTCCCGTTTAGTAATAAATAATTTACCTAGACTCTGTTTTGGTTGTGTTTTTTGTGTTTAATTAGTGTTTGTGCCAAGTAGAACCGTTGGGAAGACTTGGGGAAAATCCTATTATCTTGCTGTAAAAAATAGAAACTTTAGCGCTCACGAGAACTGCTGCCATTTTTACTTGGAAAGTGCTATTTAGTTAATTATTTTTTCAGATGAATAATAGATAAATTACTCACGTCCAGATATTTTTTTAAGAATTTTTGGGGTTCCATATCTTGCTCTAGCTACAGATTACTACAGAATGTTCTGTTTTTGACAGATTCTGTTTTTCGTCAGTTCTTTTGCTTATTTTGATGAATCTATGGCTAGTAAAATAGTTTATAAACCATAAAGAAGTTAGAATACAGTAGGTTTAACACCAATATAAATAAAGAATGAGTTCATTACAGTACCTTGAAGTGGTCTTTTGTTTTCTTTCGCTAACGGAGCTCACGAGATTTTCTACTTTAAGTTTTGTGTTGTGAAGTTTTCAAGTTTTGGGTAAAGATTTGATGGATTATGGAACAAGGAGTGGCAAGAGCCTAAGCTGGGGGATGCCAATGGCACCCCCAAGATAATCTAAGGACACCTAAAAGCCAAAGCTTGGGGATGCCTCGGAAGGCATCCCCTCTTTCGTCTACTTCTATCAGTAACTTTACTTGGAGCTATATTTTTATTCACCACATGATATGTGTTTTGCTTGGAGAGTCTTGTATGATTTGAGTCTTTGATTTTTAGTTTACCACAATCATCCTTGCTGTACACACCTTTTGAGAGAGCCATACATGATTTGGAATTTGTTAGAATACTCTATGTGCTTCGCTTATATCATTTGAGTTATATAGTTTTGCTCTAGTACTTCACTTATATTTTTTAGAGCACGGTGGTGGAATTGTTTTATAGAAACTATTGATCTCTCATGCTTCACTTAGATTATTTTGAGAGTCTTGAATAGCATGGTAATTTGCTTAAATAATCCTAATATGCTTGGTATTCAAGAATAGTAAAAACTTTCTTATGAGTGTGTTGAATGCATGAGAAGTTTGATGCTTGATAATTGTTTTGAGATATGAAGATGGTGATATTAAAGTTGTGCTAGTTGATTAGTTGTGAATTTGAGAAATACTTGTGTTAAAGTTTGTGATTCCCGTAGCATGCACGTATGGTGAACCGTTATGTGATGAAGTCGGAGCATGGTTTATTTTTTTATTATCTTCCTTATGAGTGGCGGTCGGGGACGAGCGATGGTATTTTCCTACCAATCTATCCCCCTAGGAGCATGCGCGTAATACTTTGCTTTGATAACTTGTAGATTTTTGCAATAAGTATATGATTTTGTTATGACTAATGTTGAGTCCATGGATTATACGCACTTTTCTTCCTTCCACCATTGCTAGCCTCTCTAATACGGCGCACCTTTCGCCGGTATCATACACCCACCATATACCTTCCTCAAAACAGCCACCATACCTACCTATTATGGCATTTCCATAGCCATTCCGAGATATATTGCCATCCAACTTTCCACCGTTCCGTTTATTATGACACACTCCATCATTGTCATATTGCTTAGCATGATCATGTAGTTGACATCGTATTTGTGGCAAAGACACCATTCATAATTCTTTCATACATGTCACTCTTGATTCATTGCATATTCCGGTACACCGCCGGAGGCATTCATATAGAGTCATATTTTGTTCTAATTATCGAGTTGTAATTGTTGAGTTGTAAGAAAATAAAAGTGTGATGATCATCATTATTAGAGCATTGTCCCAGTGAGGAAAGGATGATGGATACTATGATTCCCCCACAAGTCGGGATGAGACTCCGGACGAAAAATAAAAAAAGGGAAAGAAAAGAGGCCATAAAAGGCCCAAATAAAAAAAATGAGAGAAAAAGAGAGAAGGGACGATGTTACTATCCTTTTTCCACACTTGTGCTTCAAAGTAGCACCATGATCTTCATGATAGAGAGTCTCTCATTTCGTCACTTTCATATACTAGTGGTAATTTTTCATTATAGAACTTGGCTTGTATATTCCAATGATGGGCTTCCTCAAAATGCCCTAGGTCTTCATGAGCAAGCAAGTTGGATGCACACCCACTTAGTTTCTTTTGTTGAGCTTTCATATACTTATAGCTCTAGTGCATCCGTTGCATGGCAATCCCTACTCACTCACATTGATATCTATTGATGGGCATCTCCATAGCCCGTTGATACGCCTAGTTGATGTGAGACTATATTCTCCCCTTTTTGTCTTCTCCACAACCACCATTCTATTCCACATATAGTGCTATATCCATGGCTCACGCTCATGTATTGCGTGAAGATTGAAAAATTTTGAGAATGTCAAAAGTATGAAACAATTTCTTGGCCTGTCATCGGGGTTGTGCGTGATTTAAATACTTTGTGTGGTGAAGATAGAACATAGACAGACTATATGATTTTGTAGGGATAACATTCTTTGGCCATGTTATTTTGAGAAGACATGATTGCTTTGTTAGTATGCTTGAAGTATTATTATTTTTATGTCAATATTAAACTTTTATCTTGAATCTTTCAGATCTGAATATTCATACCACAATTAAGAAGAATTACATTAAAATTATGCCAAGTACCACTTCACATCAAAAATTATCTTTTTTATCATTTACCTACTCAAGGACAAGCAGGAATTAAGCTTGGGGATGCTTGATACGTCTCCAACATATCTATAATTTTTGATTGCTCCATGCTATATTATCTACTATTTTGGACATTATTGGGCTTTATTATCCACTTTTATATTATTTTTGGGACTAACCTATTAACCGGAGGCCCAGCCCAGAATTGTTGTTTTTGCCTATTTTAGGGTTTCGAAGAAAAGGAATATCAAATGGAGTCCAAACGGAATGAAACCTTAGGGAACATGACTTTTGGAACGAACAAGACCCAGGAGACTTGGACCCTACATCAAGCAACCAACAGGGAGGCCATGAGGTAGGGGGCGTGCCTACCCCCCCCCAGGCGCGCCCTCCCCCTCGTGGGCCCCCCCTGTTGCTCAGACGTCCACCCTCCTATCTATCTGTCCTAATCCTCAACAGGCGGATACCCCCAAACTAATCAGATACGGACACCAACAACGACCTCAGACTACGAAGGCGCAAACACCTAACAACGCCAGCTCGTACCTTTCCTGTATCCCTCACGACATGCGCAGTTCCTCGGGCATGTCATCGTGATAGCTCGACGTGCGCAAGGGAAGCAGATACAGGGGGCGTAAACGAGAGGCAGGTCGCCAGTACAGGAATACCAGCAGCATCCCTCACACGGCAGGGCTCGTCGGACATCCGACACCATAACGCCTTCTCCGAGTCGCAAGGATGTGAGTAGTTTTACCGGTCAGACACATGTCGGGTCCATAGTTACTCTAGTAATGGGCTTCTCTCTCTACTTTTTGGATCTAACAATTACAAGTAAGATTCTCGCCACCATCTTGTGCCGAGATCCTGATTATCAAATGCTAGGTCTTCTCTTTTCGTCGTCTCTCTATTGGAGATACCCTGCTGAACTATGTGGGGTTGTGACGAGGTACCGAAGATACCTACACGTATAATCGGACAGGATCAGACTACATAATGACTGCGGAAGGTAAGCGTTGCTACGTGCAAGTTGGATCTTTATAGGTAGTTGTTGAGACGTTGATCCAGTACTCACTCTGTTGCAAGTCTTTACGGCAGTGACGAGTGCCCATAGTGCATCTCGAGGTTCGCTGTGAGAGTCTTGGATGCTCATAGCGATAGATGTGGGTTGATCTACTTCTTGCAATGGCTGGGAGCAAGTTGAAGCTACAGTAGTATATGCGCTCCCAGACATGCTAATAACGTCGAGATGCCTAGCGTGCCTTTTCGGACAGATGTAGAACAGCTAGACTCGAAAGGCGCACAGACTGAAGCGAGGAGTAGCAGCAAAGCAAGCGTAGGGTGTCCGCAAATTAGGGTTGCAACTCACGGACATGGAGTGACATACAGCAAATGGTGGTTGTATCTAGTATTCCATTCAGCACTTGTGACATTTCCTCGGTCCCATGCTACATACCTGATCTATGACTTATCCTGACGTGCAGTGGAGAACTCTCTTGTGTCAATGGTAAGAAGAAAAGCTTGCCATATCACTCTAGCCTTCTGCGCACTAAAAGAACAGAGCTGCATCTAGCTGCTGGTCTCTGAATACGAACTGCTCAGCTCGCGAAATGGCAGGCCATGAATGACTAGAGTAGAATGCCAGGCAGAGAACGTCTCGGCGTGTATCTCACTATGATGCGCCCGAGACGTCGAAGGCCTCAGCATAGAACCCACAGCAGGCATACCTTGATATGAGATCCCGGGTATCCACGCTTGAGAGCCTCGACTTACCTCTCCGAAACAATGCATACATGATAAAATCATAGTCATATGGCCAAGTGATGTGGTAAGGTATAACGGTTCACCCACAGTAAGAAATGAGTGAGCGTTATGTCATGAGACGCACACAAGTGGTAATGACCTATGGCCACGTGTCGTTGTGGATCTAAATACTGTGTCGATCATATTAAGTCTTGCACGAAGTACCATCATAGATAGATTAAGTCCATGCTTTACTTGACTTGATAATGATGATTATTGCAACCTCTTATCACCAATATGATTACTCAACTAGAATGCTACTGTCCTATAAGTGGTAATGGTACTATAATCAGTGATCTATGTCGAAGGATAAAGATGACTCAACATGATTGTGTAATTAGACACGTGAAGGAGAGCATGTACCCCGACGAAACTTAATATCAATAACGCTATAACGCTTGCGAGGAAGTATTGATACTTCAGAGGCGCAGGTACCGTATGCGATCTCGCGCTATGTAGCATAGGCTGACATGCGAAGCAGATAGTGGATACCATATGAGTACTAACAAGTAAAGTGTGCATCGTGACGAAGTCTATGATTGAGTGGTTGTCTATGCAGTAGAGAGTGCTCCGTCCTCTATATAACAGATAGAACGCCGCGAAGTTACATCGAACGTAAATCGGGCGGCATATCCCAAGGACCGAGCACGTCACGCGCTGCAGGCGGGGTGCGTAAGCGTGATACAGGTCTGCACTACGTGCGTGAAAGGTAGCGCAGAAAAACATCCGGTAGTTATGTAACATCCCAACACAGATGAATACCCAGAATGAACAGATGACGATGTGATCGTGTAGCGGTATGTATATCACAGCAGTCAATGCGTGTAAGGAGCTCCTAGACTTCCTCCAGTGCTTAATGTAATGCGCATCCGCGAGCACACGTAATCCAGCCGGCCAGCCCCGGAAAGCACCACCCGAGGAAAACGTTGTATGAGGCGCCGTTCCGAGTATGTGGTAAATACATGAACACAACCAGCAAATCTCGAAGGAATACTGAATGTCGTCCGTTCTTACTGTGGAGGATGCTCCACAGTATGGCAATGTCCAAGCTCCAGGAAAGTGAGCGTAACTATCAGCAGCTCCTCACGCTGAACTCAACGACCCACACAAAATGTTCTAATGATGTCAGGATCGTTGTGTAGACAAAGGTGTATACGACTTCGCACACCGCACTGTCCTCGCCTTAGCCTGTAAACTAGTTGACCCCTTTGGTATCAAACTGCAAGTCCCCCACCCACGACTCTTCCTGATCGAGTAAGAACATGGTGTGGGCTGTAGTATGTCGATTATCCATTCACTAGGCCGCTTGTCACTCTCAGAAGTAAGGAGTTGTTTGGCACAGTATACGTGTTACGATGGACGACAATTCCTGCGTTTTAGTTGAGCATTAATAAATATCGCAGTACGTTACGCGAGAGAAGGCACAATGTGATCATCGAAGAGGCAGTAATGTTGGAACAAATCCTCTGTATCAAGCATTCAAATCTGTAAGTTGTCATACTCCAGCGCGGTTAAATATAATCAAAGCCACTCGCTGCTACCGACTAAAGAAAAACTACATGCGCAACAACAACAGTACGACAATAGTGCGATCGAGTATCACACTGTCATAAGGAACATAATTGAGAACAAAATTCCATTCATTTCCGGTCTAGAATATGGATCGCAATCCAACAACATAACGAGGACTCGCTCATAATACACTAAACCTATCTGATACTTCTGTACCGATCAGGTGAAACAAACTAGTCTATAGAACGGCGAGAGAGATGGAGTAAGAGAGTCTGGCGCAATACGGCTGACCGCCCGCGTTGTGGGTGAAGGAGTCTGTACGGTGCCAGACAACAAAAACCGCGATGGCCGAGGTGTTTGAAGGCAAGCACGCGCACTGTGATCTCTCCTGCGTTTCACGCAGTCGGCAAGAAACTAGGCCGCGACGGCGGAGTAGTAGAGCGATGAGAGAGAGCGGATTCTCGGAACGCGTTCTTGAAAGGAAGGAAGGAAAGGAAGGGAGCCGGAGAAGGCGACAGAGCTGACTTAACACGCGCTAAAGAGTAGGTGATTAGATGGCGGAACACTCGAAGAATAGCCGTAGTAAGGGAGAGGGATGAGATATAATGGCGGCGGGAGTCACTATCATAGATTTTTTGGCCGCTCGAGGTCTCCAACAGAGGGTGGTTGGCGACATAATGGTGCAGTGGGAGATATATAAATGAACATGATGTATAAGAGTGTCTGCATGGGCACTCGCGCGAACTATGTGCACCTTCGAATATTTGGTGTGACATTCAGCAATCTGATAATACTTAGAGCTTAGCGACTTTGTAACGCGCGATGGGATGTGATTTCTCCACGTTCTCAACACATCTGTGATAAATAGATTTACTCACGAGTGGTGTATCTCAGTAATGTCATTAGTTTTACATCGTTATAAATATTAATCCATCTGTATTTTTAAGAATGATATAGGATGTGTTATGGGATAGTTGATTTAGATCGTATGACCATGGTTTTTACAGTGTGTCAAATTCTATCAATATTGTCTACCCACTATAGGCCGACTCTTCTAAATATTTGTGATCTGCGAGAGAAATAGTTGAATTTGTATTTGTTTTTCCGCTACGGCAATGTTACACGATGCCCTCTTTTGTCGTGCAAGCCTCAGTTATCTTTTATGATCCGATCCTCTACTTTTCACAAGAAATCCCCTCCGTAATAGAAATATGAATATATCCTTATGGAGACATCCTCGTTTAGGAACTCGATACTCGACATGTCTCTCGCTCTCACAAACACGTGTGTCGTGCGTTGCATTTCGCGAATTTACACCGACGCACAGTGATAGGAGTCTTTATACTATTCACAATTACCAGTTACTCTGAACTTCGTGCGCTTAGTGCCGGCCTGGACGCGCGGGCACTGTAGTGCCGAGCCTACTGTTGCCCCCGCGGCTCAACGCCGGAGACGGAGTGCTTCTCTCACTAGCTGTACCCGGTAACCAATAGGAGCTTGATTTGCCAAGATATCCGGCTGCCTATGGACGTCTCCAGCATTACATCCTCGTGCGATTAAAGCACGGCATCATTGGAGCATTTTCTAGGGTTCGCGCAAGCGGGAGAGGAAGCCGTGGACAAGAGAAGGTGCGCGTGATTTGATCTAGCCTTCCTGTAAGTACTCCCTGTTTAGAGAAGAGTCGTCCACTCGCAATGGAACTCTGTCCTCGGATTTTTGTCTGAAATACTAGTGATATCCATATCTGAGGACTCCCATATTTAGACTGATTACCCCCGAGACTAATCTAGCACCACAATTAAGATGAGAGTAATCGCGGACGGAGGGATACATCGATATAAAGTCCTAATTGACTCTATGGACCATATTAGCAGATATCGCAAAGGTCCAATGCAGCAGCTGTCTAGCCGGTAACTAGGATGAAATTGCATGAAAATTCTCAAAGACTTGATTGAATAGACGAGCGCAATGCGCGTATAGTTGAACCAAGGTTGGTCTCCGATGTCTCAATTATACAATCCAGTAAATTTATCAGTGCGCCACTCCACGATACTATCTATGTAGCACTAATAGAAGAGACCTGTCTGAGAATAGACTATTGTGAGGTCGTACTTATGGGTCAGATGTCTAACACTAAGCATTGGTAGTGTTATAGGAAGACAACCACAGGTTTACATCGTGATCAGGAGCAAACATTAAGTCCTTTCGATTGCGCGCGAAGTCACAGACGTAATGCAATTCTTGTTCTTTCGCTTTTTTATTCTTAATCTTATGTGCTCTTGTTCGTGTGTACCCAACATCAAGCAGCGAACACCCTGTGCTTTCTGGGGAGACAGACTACTTATTATTGCACTGGAGTACCCGGCCATCGATGTTGATGATTTCCTCTGCGCAAAAATGTGCACATGACAGTGTTCCGAGGTTCACGCTCGAGTTTCCTGCGACGATATGAATACTCTAGCCGATAGATCACAGTCCATGTGTGCATGTAGTGACATTCGGCAGCGGCCAGAACCAGAAACCTCTTGGTAGAAGTTCTCTGTCCCTGGCTCCCTTGCCTCGCGGACACTAATCTTTAGTAGTTTCTGGGGCGCTTGTCTAATCGAGCATTTTGCTGCCTCAGGAGGAAGCTCAGTAACAGAGTTAAGGAGAATATAGGTAACGTACAACATTTCCTGTCTAGGCTTCGCAGGAGGTAAAGCCCGAGGACGATAACTATTTCTATAGGATAAACTTTATCGATACCATGGTTAGAGGTGGGAGGACTATGTCTGTGGGTGCAGCTCGTTGTACGAGTGACTCGCAGATCCCTTCATCAGTTTGAAGCCGGTTGGAAGTCTCTCTCACCTCCAGCTTTTCCGATGCCCTTGTATTCTATTTGTCGGCAGGTAGACATATATCTAGTTCTCCCCACTCGGTCACCGCACTACAGTTCAAGAAAATAAACTGAAGGGTAATCACCCTGACCAGCCTTGCTTGTTAATTAGATCAACCATCTATGATAGTGTCAATTACACACTGTATGGGCATAATCTAAATAGTTGCTCAGTTATAACGAATACGGTTTGACCCTTCGAGGGTCTGCTCGCTGCCTACCGTCATGATTGGCCTATATTGTATTGTCTTGAACCAGAAGGACAGTTGATTGTAACTCAAAAGACATTTGTTTTTTGGTGCTTACTCTTGGACTGCTGGTCCCGTGCTGTTGGCCTGAACTAGACTCCTCCCATAATGACGCTCAGTTTCTCATTATACGCGCCGAAACTACTCCTGGATGTGATCATCGTACACTGTAAAGAGTAGCTTGCAATGCCCAAATAGATTGTAATGTAAAATACGATATCCATCAAGCTGCAGTGGCCTAGATGCCTCAGTCGCTCCCAGTATGTCTCTCCCCGTGTATCCACCCAATAACCCCCGCAGCGCAAGCTTCTTTATATGGTACAGAATGTGATCTCTATTGAAGGTAAGCAACCTCCGCAAAAGCTGATCCTCGACAATCAAAAAGATCCTAAGATTAGTAGACGCTCGAGGCTCTCCAGCAGATGGATGGACATAATATACACGGCCCTATTGCTCTTGTTCACCAGTTATTGCACCTGTTTTCCAGAATTTGTTGCAGTCCCTCCCAATACCCATTCACTTGGGACTTGCCAGGCGCCTATGTTCAATTGCTCGAGCTGGCTGGAAACGTTTTGGTTTTGCAAGGGCGCCGCTAAAACCATTCACCTAAGCCATGTTTTCTCTGCTCAAACTTTTCAGCATTTACGAGTACTCAATCTAGTTTCAGTCATTTTCTTTTTTTGTAAGTAAATAGAAATCGATGTCAAGTCAAATGGATGTGGCTCACTCTTTCAAACTGTTGGCGTTTTTACAGTGTAGTGGAAAATTCTACAAGCGCCACAATGAATACATGAGGACCAAAATGCCTGCAGTCGAAATTATTTGTTGCTGATCCTCCGCTATAGCGCGCAGTCTAGAAGGGATATGCGATATTCAACGGTAAGCGAAAATCCCGTCTTTTTTAAAGCATGGGCACACCTCGGAGGTAAATTAACATACTCTTTTGTGCCCGTCCAATTGAAGTTGTTGCATTATTAAGTGCGTTCGTATTTAATCCTTTCCCGCTGACACTTGCGGGGTAAAGGACTCTACTCTCTGATCCGCCTAGCGCAATGGTGGCTGGCGCACGCTCACGTTCATGGGATCTGTAATCGAGAACGTTTCGGCATTTTTATTCACTTAGATGCCACGTCTCGCAAAAAGATCTATAAACAACATCTGAACCAAGAGAAGGAAAGAAAGAAGAAACTGGATGTGGCTGGTTGGAATGAAAATCAAACAAGTCGTCTCGGCCGCCACACATAGACATTAACACCACACTAAACAAAGAAAAACGTAGAGAGATGCATGATAAGGCAACTCTACTTGTCAAGAACAGATGTCAGCTTTGGAACCTAGTCCAGAAGCCATACTTCAACTATGGGTGTACAAAACACAGCCACGAGCAATCGGCATCCAACACGAAATCCCAATGACGGTCATGAGCACTGCGAAACCTCAAAGAGGAGGGGAAGTCGCCAAATGAGAACCCGCTAAAGAAAATCGCTCTGTAGGAAGAATTAGCAAGTCGAGTAAGCTCAATAGACAGCATAAAGCAAAGACCCTAGGGCAAACAGCATGTGTGAAGCACACGACACAGATGGCAGAAAAGACGGATCCTATGCAACCATAATATAGAAGGCAGAACGGGATTGGAGGTAACGCCGCGCCGGTCACACGAACACCAACATTAAATCTGTCACCCATCCTTCACCCTGAGTGATTACGCTCCACTACCGATCAATTCGGATCACCCATTATGCAGGAGGCGGACAGCTTCTGCGACTTTTAAGGCGAGCAGTTCCCCTTCAGTTACGGACCAGATAGGATAAGGGCGGTCACCTTCTTAAGCCTGCAAGCATGGAGACGAGTTTAGTCACGAGCGGATAGCGAGTGGAAGCCGATATGGAGGCCGGGCGGACAATTGCCGCAGCCGCCATCAGACGGAACGCGCCTCTGCAAGACAGGAAGTTTAAATAGCAAGAGAGGGCTAAGGAAGAAGTTTAGTGACGGTGTGGACCCCCATACCGTCGGGGGCGGAACCATCCGTGGGGGCGCTCACGCCGCGCCACGTGGCGACGCGGGGGATCGACCGGATCCCGCAGTCAGGGAGGTGGAGGAACCACCACCGCATTCGAGAGGAGGAAGGAAGGGCAGCAGGAGGCGAGGCGCTGTCGTTGCGGGGTGCACACCAACTGAAACCTGGGCTACTTTGGCGGGCCCAGCAGCATAAAGAGGCTGTAACTCCGCTAGCAGAACCAAGACACACTTCTGAATCGCGAGATGCGTGTTAGTAATAAACAGAATAAGCTGGGTCTCACTCAGGGCTTAAAACATTCTCTCACAAAAACTCTAGCCTTAAAGAACACGCAAGCCTAAGTAACAACAGTAATTGATATACAAATCGCTCGCTCGGCTCCCGGCGCGCAGCTGCTCGTGCGCCCTGCGAGGACTCTGTAGAGTTGAACAGACTCCGAGGCTCCGCGGGGAACCATGGTAACCTCGAATTCATGCCGACCTCTTGGATCCCTCGCGCGGATGCCCCACTCGCAACCGCTCTACGTGCTAAGTAACATACACTGCGACGGTCAATCGCCGTGGGGAGGACTTCTTGGACGCGCCTAGCTTCGTTCGTCCATGGCGTTTGCTTTCCCTCAAATGATACTGTGGTCTAGAACACACATACCCATCATGTATCGTGCAATAGTGGCTGCCTCGACTCTCTCATCTCGTCTTTATATAACTTCTATCCACGCACTCTATGCTCATGCTTCCACACTCTCTCGTCGCATTTTCTGACCTCGACCTCGGGCGCTGAGCGGCAAAAACCGGTCCTCTAGTAGCTCGTGCTACAGTGGCGTGAGTCCACCGCCGTCCTGTCTATGATCGTCGAGTGCCCGACTTACCGTTCGTACATATACTGAGACAAGATCCACAATATGTGTGGGCGCTAGCATAGGCTTCCTACTTCACGTTTGCCTTTTCGGACGTGGTTGCATGCTGGAGGCTGAGCGCCTGGATATATAGCTTGGCGCGAGTTATATTAGTGTGCACTCGTGATTAAGCGTGACGCTGGATGGCCCTCACCTGTAGTCACACAGAGCTAGTCGACATCAGTTTACGCGACGCAAAATACAAAGGAGCCCTTCTTCTCCGCGTTCCTCCAGCCCACGAGTTTCTTGCGAGCAGCAGCTCGCCCGACTTGCTCCCCATACTACAGCTAGCCCCTGTCAGATTGGCATTGCTAGCGCACGGCAGAGATGACACCATGATTCAGTCCATCATTTTCGCCCCCAAAAAAGAGTTATCCAGCGGATTCAGGATCCTGAAGCGCAAGACGCTACTCGAACCGTCCTCGTCTCGCAGAAAGCGGCCACGCTCAATGCGGATGCGGCGGCACTCTCGGCGTAGGCGGTCGCTCTCTCGGCGCAGGCGACGGCGCTCGGGGGGCGCGGCCATCGTACGAGCCTTCACGAAGCGTTTCCACGGTGTTATCTTTGCAACAAGGGGGTGCGGGAATGGGGATCGGGATTCATGGATTCGGGGGTTGCCGACACTGGAGCAGATGAGTCGGCGAAGCTTAAGGAGGGAGACTTAAATAGACCCAGATATTTTCATCGCAAACGGTTCCTAGAAAACAACTGTGTGATGTTGTAGATATTTTTTATTAGCTGTGAAAGACGAATTTGGAGTAAAGTGGCAATGGATGGTGTTTTAAATGTACGAGAAATTTTGTAGTACTAATACAAATGTCATGTCAAATTTTCGAAAATTTGGGTCATTTGACCTTTTCATACATTTAAGTGATTTTCTAGCCATTTAATGACCGTAATTGAAATTTGAACTACATGTACATGCAACAGCTAACCATAACAGTTTGAAAACTCATATTTTGTGTACTTGTGTGCGATTTAATTCCATGTGCAGTAATTGGAAGGAATTTTCAAACATATTGGCCTAACGGCTATGACACAATTAAGCATGGAGTGACATGGCATTTTAATTCCAAAAAAAATCAGAAACACATGAAACCTTGGTTGATGTAATGTCATGCCACCAAGATGATGTGGTAAAATTTTTGGCATGTTTGACGAAAGTTTGGACACACACCCCTCACAAACCGGAGCAACTCACTAGAAGGCTCGTGGTTCCGAGAGGGAACAATGCATGTTTGATGACGAACGGGAAATAGCTTCCTCTTACAGCCTTCAATTTTTTTACGTTTAACATGCACTACTCTCCAACTGTAATGTGAAAAATTGGAAAATTCTAGGGGTCATTCGACCTTTTAAAGACATTTAAGTGATTTTCTAGCCATTTAATGACTGTAAACTACATCTACATGCAACGGCTAACCATAATGGTTTGAAAATCATATTTGTGTACTTGTGTGCGAGTTAATTCCATGTGCAGTTAATTAGAAGGAATTTTCAAACATATTTGTCTCACGACATGGACACATGCAAATGTTTGCATGGAGTGACACGACATTTTAATTCCAAAAAATTAAAAATATATCAGAAACACATGAAACATTGGTATGTCATGCCACCAAGATGATATGGTAAAAAATTGGCATGTTTGAGGAAAGTTTGGACACACACCCCTCACAAACCGGGACAACTCACTAGAAGGCTCGTGGTTCCGAGAGGGAACAATGCATGTTTGATGATGAACGGGAGATAGCTTCCACTTATGGCCTTCAATTTTTTTCTATGTTTAACATGCACTACTACAACTGTAATGTGAAATTTTGGAAAATTCTAGGGGTCATTTGACCTTTTAAAGACATTTAAGTGATTTTCTAGCCATTTAATGACCGTAATTCAAATTTGAACTACATCTACATGCAACGGCTAACCATAACGGTTTGAAAAATCATATTTGTGTACTTGTGTGTGAGTTAATTCCACGTGCAGTAAATTAGAAGGAATTTTCAAACATATTTGTCTCATGACATGGACACATGCATATGTATGCACGGAGTGACATGGCATTTTAATTCCAAAAAATTAAAAAATATCAGAAACACATGAAACCTTGCTTGTTGTAATGTCATGCCACCAAGATGATGTGGTAAAAAAATTGGCATGTTTGATGAAAGTTTGGACACACACCCCTCACAAAACCAGATCAACTCACTAGAAGGCTCGTGGTTCCAAGAGGGAACAATGCATGTTTGATGCCGAACGGGAGATAGCTTCCTCTTACGGCCTTCAATTTTTTTTCTACATCTATTGTGCACTACTACAGTTGTAATGTGAAATTTTGGAAAATTCTAGGGGTCATTTGACCTTTTAAAGACATTTAAGTGATTTTCTAGCCATTTAATGACCGTAATTGAAATTTGAACTACATCTACATGCAACCCCTAACCATAACAGTTTGAAAAATCATATTTGTGTACATGTGTGCGAGTTAATTCCATGTGCAGTAAATTAGAAGGAATTTTCAAACATATTTGTCATACGACATGGACACATGCATATGTATGCATGGAATGACATGGCATTTTAATTCCAAAAAATTAAAAAAAATCAGAAACACATGAAACCTTGCTTGATGTAATGTCATGCCACCAAGATGATGTGGTAAAAAGATTGGCATGTTTGACGAAAGTTTGGACACACACCCCTCACGAACCGGGGCAACTCACTAGAAAGCTCGTGGTTCCGAGAGGGAACAATGAATGTTTGATGACGAATGGGAGATAGCTTCTCTTACGGCCTTCAAATTTTTTCTACGTCTAACGTGCACTACTACTGTAATGTGAAATTTTGGAAAATTCTAGGGGTCATTTGACCTTTTAAAGACATTTAAGTGATTTTCTAGCCATTTAATGACCTTCATTAAAATTTGTACATCTACATGAAACGCCTAACCATAACGGTTTGAAAAATCATATTTGTGTACTTGTGTGCGAGTTAATTCCATGTGCAGTAAATAGAAGGAATTTTCAAACATATTTGTCTCATGACATGGACACATGCATATGTATGCATGGAGTGACATGGCATTTTAATTCCCAAAAATAAAAAAATCAGAAACACATTAAACCTTGCTTGAAGTAATGTCATGCCACCAAGATGACGTGGTAAAAAAATTGGCATGTTTGACGAAAGTTTGGACACACACACCTCATGAACCGGAGCAACTCACTAGAAGGCTCGTGGTTCCGAGAGGGAACAATGCATGTTTGATGACGAACGGGAGATAGCTTCCTCTTACGGCCTTCAATTTTTTTTTCTATGTCTAACGTGCACTACTACAATTGTAATGTGAAATTTTGGAAAATTCTAGGGGTCATTTGACCTTTTAAAGACATTTAAGTGATTTTCTAGCCATTTAATGATCATAATTCAAATTTGAACTACATCTACATGCAACGCCAAACCATAACGGTTTGAAAAATCATATTTGTGTACTTGTGTGCGAGTTAATTCCATGTGCAGTAAATTAAAAGGAATTTTCAAACATATTGGTCTCACGACATGGACACATGCATACGTATGCATGGAGTGCCAGGGCATTTTAATTCCAAAAAATTAAAAAAGATCAGAAAAACATGAAACCTTGCTTGACGTAATGTCATGCCACCAAGACGATGTGGTAAAAAATTGGCATGTGTGACGAAAGTTTGGACACACAACCCTCACAAACCGGAGCAACTCACTAGAGGGCTCGTGGTTCCGAGAGGGAACAATGCATGTTTGATGACGAACAGGAGATAGCTTCTTCTTACGGTCTTCGGAATTTATTCTATGTTTAACGTGCACTACTACAACTGTACTGTGAAAAATTGGAAAATTATAGCGGTCATTTGACCTGTTAAAGACATTTAAGTGATCTTCTAGCCATTTAATGGCCGTAATTCAAATTTGAACTACATCTACATGCAACGCCTAACCATAATGGTTTGAAAAATCATATTTGTGTACTTGTGTGCGAGTTAATGCCATGTGCAATAAATTAGAAGGAATTTTCAAACATATTGGTCTCACAGCATGGGCACATGCATGGAGTGCCATGGCATTTTAATTCCAAAAAATTAAAAAAATGATCAGAAAAACATGAAACCTTGCTTGATTTAATGTCATGCCACCAAGATGATGTGGTTAAAAAAATTGGACTGTTTAACGAAAGTTTGGACACACACCCCTCACAAACCGGATGACGAATGGGAGATAGCTTCCTCTTATGGCCTTCAAATTTTTTTTCTATGTTTAGCGTGCACTAATAAAACTGTCATGTGAAAATTTGGAAAATTTCAGGGGTCATTTTATATTTTAAAGAAATTTAAGTGATTTTCTAGCCATTTAATGACCGTAATTCAAATTTGAACTACATCTACATGCAACGCCTAACCATAACGGTTTGAAAAATCATATTTTTGTGTACTTGTGTGCGAGTTAAATAATCATCAGACGATGTAAATATCTGGTGTTCAAAAAATAAAATCTAAAGATCTGGCAAGACAACCGGGCCTCACACGATTGGCACTCTATCTCGTGGCTTGAGGTTTGGTAGGTTAGTGGCGGGGATCATTAATCAGACACAGTTCTGTATTGGAAACTGTCAACTATTATGTTCACACACGGATTTTGCTACGGGAATCGTGTGTAATTCAAACTACAGTACTCGTAAATTCCGACGACCGGCATGCGTACTGTCCCCGTCGATCTAGATTCCGGCCGCCAATAAATACTACCTTGCTCACGTCATCCCGCTTGCATTCTCATCTACATCCTCCCCTCGCTCGCCCTCTCTCTCTCTGAAATCTCTGCCATGGCGCTGCCGGTCTGCCCACGCGCCGGCGAGGAGTCGCCGCCCCCCGAGGACGCTCACTCGAATAGCAGCGACGAGGACCCCTGAATAAGTTTAAATTTCAGCACGGATATCCTGTGGTTCCATGTTGCCCGTGGAAGAAAATATAAGGCAAAAAGAGGCAGTGATTATGTTTCACCCACAAGGGGAACACGTTTCCCTATTAGAACCACAAGGCTTCTTTGAGAGAAGCTCCAATTTTTGTAAGAGGTTTGTAATAAAGCTTGGCCCAAATTGGACAATGTTTTTACCACGACATATATGTGCCATGACGTGACACCATGCCACCTTTGATGACTTTCTGGTGAGTTTAGGATTTATTGGGACTTAAAAACCGAGATTCAAAATGTTTGAGTACGATCCATGACACCAGTATGATTGTAATTCGTTCCCATTCCTGGCATGGGACCTAAACATGCACCCAAGGAAACATGTATAATTTTTCTAGCCATTTTGGTGAACTAGAGCATGTATTTGTAGTTCAGATTTGAATTATGGACATTAAATGCCTAGGAAACTCAATTAGTGTATAAAAAGGCCAAACGAACCCTGAATAAGTTTAAATTTTAGCACGGATATCCTGTCGTTCCATGTTGCCCATAGAAGAAAATACAAGGTGAAAAGAGGCAGTGATTTCGTTTCGCCCACAAGGGAGACACATTTCCCTATCGGAACCACGAGGCTTCTTTGAGAGAAGCTCCGGTTTGTAAGAGGCTTGTAATAAAAGTTGCGCCACAATGCACGAAAAAATCCTCGACATATAAGTGCGATGTCGTGACACCATGGCAGGTTTCATGATTTTCAGCTTAGTTTTGGATTTACGGGGATTTAAAAACCGAGATTCTTCTCACGAAATGTTTTCAAATAGCACACGGTTCACTCACGAAAGCCGATATTCAATGAAAATTTCGTGGAAATCATATTTTAAAGTTTCATAAAAATCTGAAGAAAAAAATGTGGGATGTTAAGAAGGTGATGTTTTACCGCGACACAAAATTTCAAGCTAAAAAACATTACGAGATGTGAGCTATGAAAAAGACAAATTCTGCCCTGAATAGTGACATTACTATTCGGCACTATTCAACACTGATTTTGTCTTTTTCATAGCTCACATCTCATAATGTGTTTCAACTTGAAATTGTGTGTGCCAATAAAACATCATCGTCTTAACATCCCGCATTTTTTTGAAATTTTTTTGAAACTTCAAAACATCTTTTTCTCGTGGTTTTCACCGGTTTCCACCGAATGTTGGTTTCCGTATAATATCCCCCCCCCCCGCTGCGCGCGCGATCTAAGTCATGCGTTCTGACTGGCCAGAACCCAAACCCAACGGATCGTATGTGTGCATTGTTGGATGCTCCCAGATCGAACAACAACCCTGAGCCCTTTCGATAGCACATGCAGTACATGGGTAAGCACTTTGCGCATGCGTCGTGTAGCTCACGCTTCCTTCTCTACTAGGTTTTCACTCAAAACAGGCTACCGTTTCTCGCCACTCCTCTCATCGGTTTCCCGCCTCTTCTCCCAGATATGCATGATGTAGATGTTTGTTTAATTCTTATAATTCATCTCATGCAAAATCAATTAGTTTTGTAAAAAAACTATTTTAAGATTCCTGGAATTGTGCATTGTAAAGGTAAAAACAAATAGTGACAATTCATTTAGAAAAAAAGGTCTGGGCAATTAAGATATGGAAGATTCTAGAGAACAAAGGAGAAGTGCCTGTGTTTAGAGGTTTGTGCATTATGCTTAAGTTCAACCATGGAGTCTTCTAGATTGTACATGTGGCAGAATCTGGTGGAATGTAGATGATATCCAACGACCAGTAGTGCTCGGATTTGCCATCTCTGTACCGTCGGATTGGCTTCATCCAACGAGCAACTTTCATAGTTATTCGCACACTATATATGTGTATAGATGTATAGATGTATAGATGTATATAGATGTGTCCCATGCTAGAAAAAATAAAGTTTGAGCGCATGCATGGGATGACCCCCCCCTCCCGCTGCCGCCTCGAAGTTGGAAAACTGACATCATAGGTATTGAACCAGGCTTGGAGTCGGGTACGGTGTTCGGTTTTTAATGTACTTGGCGTGGCCCATCGAAGTTGTGCATTTGGGATTTAAACACATCATACACCATCGTACCCATACATATTTTCGGGCCACATACAGTGTATATGGGGTCATCTGATCAACCACGTCTCCCTTGTGCGGTTTTTTGTGACGACACGGATATATGTGGGCTCCCCGAGTGTATATATAGCATCCCTTTGACCGATAATGAGGGGTATGTGTTTGCCATGAATGGATTCCTCCTAGTTCAAGTTAGGGTCGGTCACCATCAAATGTCGGTCAACCAAAACTCGAGCTCATGCGTTGTCAGGATTCCCTCCCAGATGCTCGGATTGCTGGGTTCGACCTACATCAAACCCAGCGTATGTATCTCGTCCTTAACTACCTTGCATTCATGGTTGTTGTCTGTATCGAGAGGTAGGCACCACATCTAAATTGTACATTATTCTATATTGAAAACACACATCACCCGTTCCCAACGTACATCATTTTGGGCCACATGAAAGAGGTGCTGGTTTTGTGGTCCCTCTCGTGCGATGTTTATGATGGTTCAATCTATTGGCCCAAGCGGTTTTATCGACAACAACAACTGTCATTTGACCAAACGAAAGATTCATTGGTCCATCTTAAGGTAGTGTAACACCCCGGTAGCGAACCTATAGTAACCACACACCCTAATAGTGCCATGTCATCGCATTTAATTTTCTAAACCTCACTTTGATCAAAACCAAATTCAAACTCAAGTTAAAATAAAGTCAAACTATTATTTCGTCAAGCGGTAGAACAAAAATGTTCGCTGGGTTGCAAAAATTCACTAACTAATTCTTATGTATAATCCAACATTATTTGAGTTATTAAAATGCCCTTAAATATTTTAAACTGGTCCAAACAGCCCCAAAATAAATCGTTTCTATTTAAACAAAACTCAAATGAGATCAATTAATCTTTGAACTTTTTGAGGCAGTGCAGAATATTGCGTAATAAATATTTTGGCAAGTTATACATTTTACTAAATTCATTTAGTGCCCAAAAGGAAGGCAAACTGTGAGGGAAATCAAAACAGAAAAAGAAAAGTTAAAAGAGGTAGAACCTACTGTGCACTTAGGCTTTAATTCTACAGTATAAGGCCTAGCCCACCCGTGCACCTTCTCCTATCTCTGTTCACAGGGGGCGTTCTGGACGAGCAGCGCTCGTCCATGGCTCGGATGGCAGCGTGTCGAGCATCCGACGCCTCCCCGCGTGTTTAAGGTCGTCCCTGCACCTCTCTGGAACCCTAGCACCATTTCCCCCTTCCCCCCGTGCCGCATTCCTTCTCCCCTACGCTCGCCGGACACCGTCGTTGCCATGGCCCTGTCGCAGGCGTGTCCACCAGCCACCATCCTCCGTCCTGTGCTGTCCAGGAGCTCCGTCACGTTCTTCTCCTTCGTCTACTTCACCGGATCGAGCTCGGGGAACCACGTCCACGCCGCCCTCATCAGTTTTCTCCATCATGGCCACCGTGGCCTCGCCGTCGATGCCGTCGCTCTGGTCCACCCCGGTCCTCCCGAGCACGCCAACGGACTCAACATGAGCTCCTCCCTCAGATCCCCCCTTTTTCCCCTTCGATTTGTACGCCGTAGGCCGCCGTCACCGTCGTGCCTGAGCTTCCGCGTACATGTACGTGTGTGCGTACTGCCGTTGCTCTGCTCTTCTCCTTGCGAACTGCTGCTGCTCTTCACTGCTGCGTGCCATTGCTGCTACTCTCATGCGCTAGCTGCCGCTATTTTGCTCTGCTGCTTGCCGCCGGGCTGTTCTGCTTGCCGCCGGGCTGTTCTGCTTGCCACTGCCTGCGCTGCTGTCCGCCGCCGCTCGCTCCCTGCCGTTGCCTACTACGCTGCTAGTGTTGCTGTTGCCGCACACTCCAGAGTGCCACTCCTACACGCAGCCACTCTTGGCTAGCCATGGCCGCCGTGGCCTTTGTGTCATGCGTGCTAGCCGGCATGGCTTGAGCCAGTGCCAAACGGCCGGCCATTAGATTAGGATTTAATCTTACTTAGCTAACCTCAAACCGGTATTAGTACTAACCTTAGATACTAATAGGTGTATGACTTATGGCCCCCACCACTAATTGGGCTAATTAAACAATCTGTCAAACAAATGGCCCTATGACACATGAGCCCACTGTCCAGTTTTGACCAGTCAACCCAGGAAATGTTGAATGTTCACCTTGTTGACTCAGCACACCCCTACCCCCACTGTCAGCCTCTAACGCACTGCTGGGTTCATTGGACTGGGTGCATCTAGTATTTTAGGTGTATTTTCGAATTAATATTAAATCTAGAAATTTCAGAAAATGTTTAAAATTTGAAAATTAATATAAAATAAACCGTAACTCGGATGAAAATAATTTATACATGAAAGTTTCTTACAACGACGAGACGAATCCGAATACGCAGCCCGTTCGTCCGCCACGCATCCCTAGCATAGCGAACATGCAACTTTCCCCCTCCAATTCATTTGTCTGAAAATGCGAAACCCCGGGGATATTTTCCCGGATGTTTCCCCCCTTTGCCGGTACCACCTCATACCACGTTAGGGTACCCCTAGCACCACATACTGTCATGTTATGCCTTGTGATGCTTTGATTGCACTGTTATTTATTGTGTTCCCCTCCGTTACTTCTTTCCGGTAGACCCCGAGACCGCTGCCGGTACCCCTGTTGTCGACTACGGTGTTGACGACCCTTCTTGCCAGAGCAACAAGGCAAGCCCCCCCTTTGATCACCAGATATCGCCTACTCTTCTCTCTACTTCTTGCATTAGAGTAGTGTAGCATGTTACTGCTTTCCGTTAATCCTATCCTGATGCATAGCCTGTCCTTGCTACTACTGTTGTTACCTTTACCTGCAATCATAATGCTTAGTATAGGATGCTAGTTTATCATCAGGGGCCCAACACTCTTATCCGTCTGCCATGCTATACTACTGGGCCGTGATCACTTCGGGAGGTGATCACGGGTATATACTATATACTTTATATACATGACACAGGTGGTGACTAAAGTCGGGTCAGCTCGTTGAGTACCCGCAAGTGATTCTGATGAGGGGGCTGAAAGGACAGGTGGCTCCATCCCGGTAGAGGTGGGCCTGGGTTCCTGACGGCCCCCGACTGTTACTTTGTGGCAGAGCAACAAGGCAGGTTGAGACCACCTAGGAGAAAGGTGGGCCTGGCCCTGGTCGGCGTTCGCGGTTATTTCAAGATAACACGTTTAACGAGATCTTGGTATTTGATCTGAGTCTGGCCACTGGCCTATACGCATTAACCATCTACACGGGGACAGTTATGGGCACTCGACGTCGTGGTATCAGCCGAAGCCTTCGTGACGTCAGCGACCGAGCGGCGCGCACCGGATTGGACTGGAACGCCTGCTAGGATAGGTCTACTTCCGGCCGCCCTCGCAACGTGCAGGTGTGCAATGGGCAATGGGCCCAGACCCCTGCGCCATAGGATTTAGACCGGCGTGCCGACCTCTCTGTTGTGCCTAGGTAGGGCTGCGACATGTTGATCTTCCGAGGCCAGGCATGACCCAGGAAAGTGTGTCCGGACAAAGGGAATCGAGCGTGTTGGGAAATGTGGTGCACCCCTGCAGGGAAGTTAATCTATTCGAATAGCCGTGATCTTCGGTAATAGGACGACTTGGAGTTGTACCTTGACCTTATGACAACTAGAACGGGATACTTAATAAAAAACACCCTTCCAAGTGCCAGATACAACCGGTGATCGCTCTCTCACAGGGAGACGATGGGAGGATCACCGGTTAGGATTATGCTACACGATGCTACTTGCTGAACATACCATCTACTCTCTTCTACATGCTGCAAGATGGAGGTGGCCAGAAGCATAGTCTTCGATAGGACTAGCTATCCCCCTCTTATTCCGGCATTCGGCAATTCAGTCCACATATGATACCCTTATTCCATTTGATACCAATGCATACATATGTAGTGTAGCTCCTTGATTGCGAGTACTTTGGATGAGTACTCACGGTTGCTTTGCTCCCCCTTTTCCCCCTTCCTATACCCGATTGCTGCGACCAGACGATGGAGTCCAGGAGCCAGACGCCACCGTCGATGATGACTCCTACTACACTGGAGGTGCCTACTACTACGTGCAGCCCACCGACGACGACCAGGAGTAACTTAGGAGGATCCCAGGCAGGAGGCCCGCGCCTCTTTCGATCTGTATCCAAGTTTGTGCTAGCCTTCTTAAGGCAAACTTGTTTAACTTATGTCTGTACTCAGATATTGTTGCTTCCGCTGACTCGTCTATGATCGAGCTCTTGTATTCGAGCCCTCGAGGCCCCTGGCTTGTAATATGATGCTTGTATGACTTATTTTTATTTGTAGAGTTGTGTTGTGATATCTTCCCGTGAGTCCCTGATCTTGATCGTACACGTTTGCGTGTATAATTAGTGTACGATTGAATCGGGGGCGTCACAAGTTGGTATCAGAGCCAACTGCCTGTAGGAATCCCCCTTCCACACTCCTTGGCCGAAGTCGAGTCTAGTTAATGAAAAACTTTTACTAACATGGCTGTGCGGCCCATGGGCCCACGTTGCCATTGGGTGGTATTAGGATCTTTTACGCCTCAATCCTTACTCTCGGACTCTCATCTCTCTTCTATTCGGGTTAAATGATTTTACTAAATTTGACTCTATGTTCTCGTAACTACTTCTCCCGGAGAGCAGCCCCTTATCACAGATGATCGCCTACTGCACTAGTAGATTTTGAAGATACTCTTCGATCATTCCCTATACCCTTGTGCCCTCTGCCTTTTCAATTCCCTATTAATGATATATCCATATGGATAACGACATACACTTGTTGTTCATACTATTACTCTGAGTTTCTCTTGTTATTACAAGATGCATCAAATTGCTCTCCTACTCTTAAGAATACCTTGTACCACTGCCTTGTAGTTCCTTGCCGCAGAAATACCCATACGGATAATTCCTCGCACTTATCGAGTATCCGCTCATCCCTAGTTGATTCATGTATTTCACAAAAGTCTTCGAAATAACATTCGATCCCCGAAAATCCTCAACAGCCTATTGCTCTTGAAATTCTTGCTTGCTTGCATTATGATTAACCTCATAAGTCCGGTAATCTTATTGGCATCCTTAGTCATTATCAGTTTGAATCTATTGAATCAATATGTTGCGAATGCTCGCAATCCTTAATCAGATCCTTCATTTCGTCCTTCCGGCTCAGATGTCATTTTAAACATGAGCTGGATCTCGACCAATCAAATTGCCATCGATTGTACCTCTAAGGCTATTCAACTTATCCATCCCTAATTAGAGCATTGCTTCTGATCCCTTGTCTTGGAATTCATAATTCCTTTGCATTTGAGCCTTGAGTTAGTCAGTTGTTTCTATAATCCGATGCACTTGCATTCCTTCTTCCTTTGATAGAGTACCGATACTCACATTAGCTCCGTTGTAGACCACCAGACATCTTGTTGGATTATTATCCGACAGTGTCCTTCATATTCAAATAACCTTGTGAGCCCTTCCACGGATATATAAAGCCTTTGGTAAATTGTATCCTCTGTTTTCTCAATCATGCTCTATTTTTGAGCTGGATTTACTATTGAAGCTTGCGGTATATGTTTCCATGATACCCTGACGGGTTGAACCTATGCCTTTTCTAATTTGTGTGAACCCGGAAACTACTACGGGTCATACTCTATTGTTGTTATGTCAGATAAAACTTCAACACTACAACTTCGTCGAAGGCGAGAAGTGAATGAAGGGTTATACATTGAAGAAGTGGGAGTCGGCCTTGAACTTGTGTTCATGCCCATGGACACGATGTAGATCCTATCATGGAAGCTTCTTGTAATAATAACTATTGCCTTGATATAATATCATCTGGTATCTGTGAATTGATCCTTTGCAATCGTGGTTCCGACCATATTTTCTACTTGATCCCATTTCTCAGGCAAGTGAAAACACTTGTCTTCCGCGGATCAATACATCTCCACAACCCCTATGTCGATCTACCTTCGAGTTTTGCCCTCCGGTATCTCAAGAGTGTCAAAGAACTGTGTTGCTTCCTATGAGTCTTCATCTAGTATTGCTTCTCACCGACTTCAGGTTTCCCCCGGGTTCTGAGTTATTAGTCACTCGAGAACACCGATAAGTGAATCGATTCCGCACTCCGATTCAATAAGTCTAAGTAATTTTCAATGCTTATGAGTTTAATATTCCTTCAATTCATTCCTAGCCTAATCGGCTATATCATTTTGTGCTCAATTTTAACTATGCTACCTGGTCCTTCTTCCCGGAGCACAAATGTCGACAGTGAGCTAATCTTACATCGATCTTCCTCGTCATATCATTTCTCCTTGAACAGCAAACTTGAATTCGAGTTTGTGTCCTACCCATGGTTCCAATAACCTTCCGCTTCATCATTCCTTTGACTTGATGTCATCACCGATCGATTACATCTTCATGAAATCTCTCGACAAATGTGTCGGATCATCATCAGCCTACCGAGCTCTTCCAGGATATCAATTGAATTCATTATGAGAAATACCATCCATGCCCTCGATGATTTGTGTTATCATTTACCACTTTACTGCCTTCCCTCGAACACAAACTTGTTCGTATTCTGGGTTATACCATGAGTTCCTTGCTATCCAACATTTGTTCTTCTTTAGCTTGGAGTATTACCATCTTTTATGACAAGAATGTCGTGAGGATTACTCCACCTCTTAAAAATTCTTGGTATAGTGATACTTCTCACAAACACCATTTTTCTTGGTCCCATGTTGATTCTAACCGGGATACCAACAAGTGAACGATGTTGCTTGGATTCTATACTTCTAGCTAACCTATTGCTTGGAAGTTAGTGGTCGACATTTCATTCTTAGACCATTGATTATTGAATCGCCATTTTAACAGTGATCGTGCTACCTAAGCCCATATCTCGGGTGCACTTTTCAACCAATTATCAGTTGTGTATGCTTTCCTCGAGCATACATCATTATATTACTTGATCTGACAAATGTTATCTCCTTGTTCACCTAATTGTGGAGATCCATCTTTTGGAAATCTCAATGAATTGTCGCTAAGTTCATCAGCCACCTCCTGCTCCTCTTCTTGGCTTAATGATGAACTCTTGTTTCAGAACTCACTTCCATAGTTCATTTCCTGAGAATCTTACATTGTCATCTCGTCAATTTAAGTTGCACCTTTTCTTCTCAGGCATCCTGAGTCTGGGGTATCCTGACACCAATCGAACCTGAATCTCGGTCAGATACGATGGTTGGAACATATTCCCAAGAATTAAAACATTCGTCTTTAACCCAATAAGGTGTTGTCATCCTAACACACCTGCCCGGAGGGCCTATTGTTATAGTTTCCTTTTTAGCAAGGTTAGCCATTCTTCCATGAGGAAATTGTAAGACTTATTAATAGGTTTATCCTGATGGATCCTTCGTGTATCTGAAGTCCGACCTTTGCTTGAAGACCATGTCAATGCTATCTCGAAGCATGTCTGTGGTACTCCGATTTTCAAGAAGAACATTTGAAGCCCAATGCTAGTTGTTTCTTGCTCAATTATCCAGACACTGCTGTATGGGTAATGTAATGAAATTTCTCTCCCCTTACCTAAAGGGTTTTCTACATTATATCCTGTCCTGGATATCATGCTCTGCTTGTCATTGAGCAGGATATACCCCTGAAATATGTGTTTAAACACATTTTCCTTCCATTGTGTTGTTTAACCTTTCTTGTAATCTGACTTAGCTGAGCAGTGATAATTCCCTGCTTAGGTAAGCACCTCGTTGTACCACCCTGTCAGTAAGACCCTGATACTATTGTTGATGACATTCCGGTAGCCACCGATGGACGAGAACTTTGCCTATTGGTCCACTTCGTTCAACGAGCAGGAAAATGGTTCTCTTCGTCCCTCGCCCTTGGTACCGATGTTGTTGCCGACATAACTGACAGGCTATCCTCTGACTTGCCTTGCTATCATGACCATGCAAAATGTCACCGGTCCTCCTACTTTTAACCCACATGGTGGGCCCATAACCCTTAGTTCTACAGGATCGAAACCTGACTCTCCTGTACACCCCTGATTCCAAAGGTATTCCTCACGCTTGTCTTCGTATATAATTCATGAGCCACCCTCATAGAGTTCTATTCTGGTATCGGAAGAAATATTATTTCTGCTGCTCTGAACCCATTTCACACTTTGTTTCAGGCATCGAACGATTGCCTGCCCGCTTAAAACTTCTTATTGTACCTTCTTACTTTGCTCTCAATGGTTTTTCTTAAAGTTTCAATTCGGCAGATTCTTTCTACTACCTGCCCTGAGTTATCTACCAGATAAGCAACCTTGCAGAGGTCCGTTATTCCGAAGTTACCCCTTGTCCTTTCGTAAGTACGATGGAGTTCCCAAAGGAAGGATGACAACTTCGTCACGACACCCTTACGCAGAGAAATGAAGACACCAATGCAATGGACTGACCTCTTCAAGAAGAGCAACCAAGACCGAGAAAGACTAATAGAAATTTGTAACCAAAATTTACCCCCTACTCTACCTCTTAAATCTCGGGACGAGATTTCTTGTAGTGGAGGAGATTTGTAACACCCGGTAGTTAACCTATAGTAACCACACACCCTAATAGTGCCATGTCATCACATTTAATTTTCTAAACCTCACTTTGATCCAAACCGAATTCAAACTCAAATTAAAATAAAGTCAAATTATTATTTCGTCAAGCGGTAGAACAAAAATGTTCGCTGGGTTGCAAAAATTCACTAACTAATTCTTATGTATAATCCAACATTATTTGAGTTATTAAAATGCCCTTAAATATTTTAAACTGGTCCAAACAGCCCCAAAATAAATCGTTTCTATTTAAACAAAACTCAAATGAGATCAATTAATCTTTGAACTTTTTGAGGCAGTGCAGAATATTGCGTAATAATTATTTTGGCAAGTTATCCATTTTACTAAATTCATTTAGTGCCCAAAAGGAAGGCAAACTATGAGGGAAATCAAAACAGAAAAAGGAAAGTTAAAAGAGGTAGAACCTACTGTGCACTTAGGCTTTAATTCTACAGTATAAGGCCCAGCCCACCCGTGCACCTTCTCCTATATCTGTTCACAGGGGGCGTGCTGGACGAGCAGCGCTCGTCCATGGCTCGGATGGCCGCGTGTCGAGCATCCGACGCCTCCCCGCGTGTTTAAAGTCGTCCCTGCACCTCTTTGGAACCCTAGCACCATTTTCCCCTTCCCCCCGCGCTGCTTTCCTTCTCCCCTACGCTCGCCGGACGCCGTCGTCACCATGGCCTCATCGCAGGCGTGTCCACCGGGCACCGTCCTCCGTCCTGTGCTGTCCAGGAGCTCCGTCATGTTCTTCTCCTTCGACTACTTCACCGCATCGAGCTCGGGGAACCACGTCGACGCCGCCCTCATCAGTTTTCTCCATCACGGCCACCGCGGCCTCACCGTCGATGCCGTCGCTCCGGTCCACCCCGGTCCTCCCGAGCACGCCAACGGACTCAACGTGAGCTCCTCCCTCGGATCCCCCTTTTTTCCCCTTCGATTTGTATGTCGTAGGCCGCCGTCACCGTCGTGCTTGAGCTTCCGCGTACGTGTACGTGTGTGCGTACTGCCGCTGCTCTGCCTCTTCTCCTTGCGAACTGCTGCTGCTCTTCACTGCTGCGTGCCATTGCTGCTACTCTCATGCGCTAGCTGCCGCTATTTTGCTCTGTTGCTTGTCGCCGGGCTGTTCTGCTTGCCGCCGGGTTGTTTTGCTTGCCACTGCATGCGCTGCTGTCCGCCACCGCTCGCTCCCTGCCGTTGCCTACTACGTTGCTAGTGCTGTTGTTGCCGCACACTCCAGAGTGCCACTCCTGCACGCAGCCACTCTTGGCTAGCCATGGCCGCTGTGGCCTTTGTGTCATGCGTGCTAGCCGGCATGGCTTGAGCCACTGCCAAACGGCCGGCCATTAGATTAGGATTTAATCTTACTGAGCTAACCTCAAGGGAAACGCTAACTATCACCCGGCGGATTCTACCGCTCCATCCGCCGCCTCATACGCACGCCACGCGTCCCATGTGGCCATCACCGTGTATCTTTTTCCTTCTTATCTTCACTGTGAGCCACTCGTTTCCTCTTTTCCCCTCATTCATCCTCTACATCTAGCTCTGTAGTCACAGCATGCCTCCACACCATGCGTCTCTTCAGTGAAGTATTGATCTCGTCCATGACGAGAAGCGCTCCATGGCCGGTGACTGGTGCAGCAACCCATGGCTAGTCCGTAGATGCTGGAAGCCGGCCACCATGGTGTTGCCTGCCGGCTACGCCTGCGCTAGAAGCCGCCGGACCAGACCGCCCGCCTCTGGAGCTGCATCTGCCGTCGATCGCCGTTCGATGTCGCCGCCGTCCTGGAGGAGTGCCGGCGTCCATGGCTCTCGCCTCCTCGAGCTCATATGCAACAACAAATTTGTTGCAATTTTTGCAACAAAGGTCTTGCTGTAGAAAATTAGACGTGGAGGAGGTCTTGTTGCAATTTCTGCAACAAGGGTCTTGTTGCAGAAAATTAGACGCGACAGAAGTTGTTGTTGCAAATTTTACAACAAGATCTTGTTGCAGAAAATTAGACCCGGCGGAAGATGTTGCAGAAAATTAGACGCGGCGAAAGACGTTATTGCATTTTTTGCAAAGACCTTGTTGCAGAAAATTAGAGAAGAAGAGGTTTTGCAATATGGGTCTTGTTGCAGGAAATTATAGAAGATGAGGTTTCGCAACAAAGGTCTTGTTGCAGGAAATCAGCGTAGAGCAGATCTTGCAACAAGAGCATCGTTGCGGGAAATTAGACAAGATAATTGAACGACTTGTATCACACAATCGAACGGCTCATGAGGCGGTGGATCTTCTAAAAAAATATCTGTTGCAAAAAATAAAAAAATGCAGGCTCGAGTAATTGCAACAAGCAGGCTGTTGCAGAAACACCACTCTTGTTGCAAAGGGTGGTTGCTTACATTACATTGGTAGATCGGACAGTAATTAATGTATCAATCCAATGGTCAGAAAGGTGGCGGATACTTTTGAATTTCCGCCGGCGGACGCGTAGCGTCGCCCTAACCTCAAACCGGTATTAGTAGCAACCTTAGATACTAATTAGTGTATGACTTATGGCCCCACCACTAATTGGGCTAATTAAACAATCTGTCAAAAATGGCCCTATGACACATGAGCCCCACTATCCAGTTTTGACCAGTCAACCCAGGAAATGTTGAATGTTCACCCTGTTGACTCAGCACACCCCTACACCCACAGTCAGCCTCTAACGCACTGCTGGGTTCACTGGACCGGTGCATCTAGTATTTTAGGTGTATTTTCGAATTAATATTAAATCTAGAAATTTCAGAAAATGTTTAAAATTTGAAAATTAATATAAAATAAACCGTAACTCGGATGAAAATACTTTATACATGAAAGTTTCTCAGAACGACGAGACGAATCCGAATACGCAGCCCGTTCGTCCGCCACGCATCCCTAGCATAGCGAACATGCAACTTTCCCCCTCCAATTCATCTGTCCGAAAATGCGAAACCCCGGGGATATTTTCCCGGATGTTTCCCCCCTTTGCCGGTACCACCTCATACCGCGTTAGGGCACCCCTAGCACCGCATATTGTCATGTTATGCCTTGTGGTGCTTTGATTGCACTGTTATTTATTGTGTTCCCCTCCGTTACTTCTTTCCGGTAGACCCCGAGACCGCTGCCGGTACCCCTGTTGTCGACTACGGTGTTGACGACCCTTCTTGCCAGAGCAACAAGGCAAGCCCCCCCTTTGATCACCAGATATCGCCTACTCTTCTCTCTACTTCTTGCATTAGAGTAGTGTAGCATGTTACTGCTTTCCGTTAATCCTATACTGATGCATAGCCTGTCCTTGCTACTACTGTTGTTACCTTTACCTGCAATCCTAATGCTTAGTATAGGATGCTAGTTTATCATCAGTGGCCCTACACTCTTGTCCGTCTGCCATGCTATACTACTGGGCCGTGATCACTTCGGGAGGTGATCACGGGTATATACTATATACTTTATATACATGACACAGGTGGTGACTAAAGTCGGGTCAGCTCGTTGAGTACCCGCAAGTGATTCTGATGAGGGGGCTGAAAGGACAGGTGGCTCCATCCCGGTAGAGGTGGGCCTGGGTTCCTGACGGCCCCCGACTGTTACTTTGTGACGAAGCGACAGGGGCAGGTTGAGACCACCTAGGAGAGAGGTGGGCCTGGCCCTGGTCGGCGTTCGTGGTTATTTCAAGATAACACGTTTAACGAGATCTTGGTATTTGATCTGAGTCTGGCCACTGGCCTATACGCATTAACCATCTACGCGGGGACAGTTATGGGCACTCGACGTTGTGGTATCAGCCGAAGCCTTCGTGACGTCAGCGACTGAGCGGCGCGCGCCGGATTGGACTGGAACGCCTGCTAGGCTAGGTCTGCTTCCGACCGCCCTCGCAACGTGCAGGTGTGCAATGGGCGATGGGCCCAGACCCCTGCGCCATAGGATTTAGACCGGCGTGCTGACCTCTCTGTTGTGCCTAGGTAGGGCTGCGACGTGTTGATCTTCCGAGGCCGGGCATGACCCAGGAAAGTGTGTCCGGACAAAGGGGATCGAGCGTGTTGGGAAATGTGGTGCACCCCTGCAGGGAAGTTAATCTATTCGAATAGCCGTGATCTTCGGTAACAGGACGACTTGGAGTTGTACCTTGACCTTATGACAACTAGAACCGGATACTTAATAAAACACACCCTTCCAAGTGCCAGATACAACCGGTGATCGCTCTCTCACAGGGCGACGAGGGGAGGATCATCGGTTAGGATTATGCTACACGATGCTACTTGGTGAATTTACCATCTACTCTCTTCTACATGTTGCAAGATGGAGGTGGCCAGAAGCGTAGTCTTCGATAGGACTAGCTATCCCCCTCTTATTCCGGCATTCTGCAATTCAGTCCACATTGATACCCTTATTCCATTTGATACCAATGCATACATATGTAGTGTAGCTCCTTGCTTGCGAGTACTTTGGATGAGTACTCACGGTTGCTTTGCTCCCCCTTTTCCCCCTTCCTATACCCGATTGCTGCGACCAGACTATGGAGTCTAGGAGCCAGACGCCACCATCGACGATGACTCCTACTACACTGGAGGTGCCTACTACTACGTGCAGCCCACCGACGACGACCAGGAGTAGCTTAGGAGGATCCCAGGCAGGAGGCCCGCGCCTCTTTCGATCAGTATCCCAGTTTGTGCTAGCCTTCTTAAGGCAAACTTGTTTAACTTATGTCTGTACTCAGATATTGTTGCTTCCGCTGACTTGTCTATGATCGAGCTCTTGTATTCGAGCCCTCGAGGCCCCTGGCTTGTAATATGATGCTTGTATGACTTATTTTATCTGTAGAGTTGTGTTGTGATATCTTCCCGTGAGTCCCTGATCTTGATCGTACACGTTTGCATGTATGATTAGTGTACGATTGAATCGGGGGCATCACAGGTAGGTCATGTCAACATGCATGTATGACCAAAGTATCGATATTACGTGCATCTGCCCCGCTGACACGAAGTGGGAGGTGGTGGGCCAACCATTCTAGCTAGGTACGACATTATGTCATTATATATATCATAGCTAGGTGGTTGTTAGGGTGCTTTCGGTTTTGCGAGGCAGGTGCCAGCAAAGTTATGCAGTGTGTATTTAAAGTTTTAAACATCCCTAATATTCATACATATATTTGGCCACTTCCAGGTGGTTCTTGACTTCTGGCCCCTCTCATCGATTTTCAATGACGCGCCCAACTGTGGGCCTGCGGGGTCAACGTTGTGCATTGGAATTTTAAACATCACATACCACCATTTTCACTCATATATATTTGGGCCACATGCTGGTGTGGCTGTCTTTTGACCCTCCCTAACATTATATTTTGCTGCAAAGACTCTGATGATCCTCAACGGACACGGGGTATAATATCTAAACCGTGTGTGATACAAGTGCAATGTGAATCACCACGACCGCGCAAGCGCGAGCAAATTAAGGTGGAGGTACTGGCTCAACCGTGTGCGATGCAAGTACACTAAAATAACCACGACTGCGCAAGCGCGAGCAAAGGGTGGAGGTACTGGCTTAACCGTGTGCGATGCAAGTACGCTGTAAAACCACCACCTATGGAAGCTAAAGGCGGGTAAGTTTATTTGGAAATTAGGACGAACATTGTGCGATAGACCAGCTAGCTAGAAATATAAAAAACAAACTACCGGCCTTGAGCGTTGCAAAAATCGGCGGATCCACGCCACTTTTCCTTATTATCATGAACGCATATTGTTATTGGACAGTGGGCGATCTTGGGCACTCCCGCCCCGCATCTTCAATATTAGCAGCCGAGGCCGAGGCATTTGAACCGTCACCCTCCCTCGTCCACCACCATCTCCACCCACCATTACTAAAATTGTCAGTAGCCGCGGCGTATCCTCAAACACCTCCCCCCCTCCACAGTCCCCCACCCGCCCCCTCCCCCCTTCGAACCTTATCTCACGGTCGCCGCCGCCAACCCTGCCGGTCTGCCCGTTCCTCCTAGCTTAGATAATAAAGTTTAGCTTATCCAGCGATTCCCATATCATTGCCCCTCTCCCCTGAATTTTTAGATGAGGCCTGCGGTGTCCCTCCTTGCCTGATCCACATCCCCTGCTCCAGAATGTCGCAGCCTAAGCTTAACCACGTATCCCGGGGAGCCCGACGAGCGTTCGGCCAAGAAGAGGTTTATCATGGCCTCTCCGGCAGATGTTGGCGAGGTGGCCGCCGTTCGCCCCGACCTATCGATCCCGGAGCAACACATCGCTGCAGAAGCCAGCGAAGATGTTGACTACGTTGCCATGCCGAAGGCTTCATGTCAGCGGGCTAGCGTATTACTGTATCTCGGGAAAGCTGGCTATGACATCAAGCTCGTCCACACCGATGGCTTCACGCAGGCCATGTCACAGGTTAAGTGGTCCATCCCCAACCCCTTTGGTTCAACTGCCGTCGATCTCTTCGACGACCCTGCCGCCGATCTCCTCCGCCAAGAGGTCAAGGATTTGCGAGCTTTGTACGCCATCGAGCCCATTTTGTCACTTCTGAAGGACACGTTCTATGGCGGCGGCTTGGGATCCTCAATTGTCAAGTCAGATCTCATCGACCACGACCACGAGGAGGGCACCCACGAAGGTTCTTCCAAGGTGAAACAGCCCATCTGTGACATCAGAGAGCGCACCATGGGTATGTGCTCTTCCAACTAGAAGGATCCCCTCCATGAAATGTGAGGCAACATTCTATCAGCAAATATTACCTTTTCTAGCTTGCCAACCTGTACCCTTTGTTGTAGTAGCATTTGCCGTGCAGTGCTTTAACTGTGCCGTTTTTAATTATTTCAGTTATGCAAAAATGTATTGTTCAATAGGTCTATGTGATGTTTAAGTATGAATTGTCCACTTTAGTTTCACGAATGGCTATATTTGGTTGTTTATAGTGAGTAGATGCCTTGTTTATCTGTATTTGGTTGTTAGGTTGGTTGGAGTGAGCATTTTTTCAGTTATCAAGCAGATGCCTTGTTTATCTGTATTTAGTTCTTAGCTTGGTTGGAGTGAGTATTTGTCCAGTTATCAAGAAGATGCCTTGTTTATCTGTATTTGGTTGATAGGTTGCTTTTTTTAGCATTTGTCCAGTTATCAAGCAGATGCCTTGTTTATCTGTATTTGGTTGTTAGGTTGCTTTTTTTAGCATTTCTCCAGTTATCAAGCAGATGCCTTGTTTATCTTTATCTGCTTGTTAGGTTGGCTGCAGTGAGCATTTGTCCAGTTTTCAAGCATATGCCCTACTTATCTGTATTTGCTTGTTAGGTTGTTGCAGTGAGACTCTGTCCAGTTTTCGATGGCTATATTTGGTTGTTATACTGGTCATTTATGCCTTGTTTATTTCAGTCATTCACAATGTGTGGTTCATTATGTGCAAGTCGGAATTGTGCCGCTCGACTACATCAATACCAGTTTGAACGGCTATATTTGGTTCCAGTTATTCCTGGTGTAGTTAACACATGCCCTTTATTTTCAGTTTTACACATTTATCCAGTGTGATGTTTAAGCATTACCTACGTTCTATTCATTTTCAACAATACCAGTTTGAATTGCAATATTTGATGGTTGTTAAGCCTGCTGTCGGTAACATTGCCTTCCATTTTATATCTGCTTTAACAGCATGCTGAAACCAACACATTCAAGCTATCATTTGGAGATGATGTTGTTTACCTTTGCTATATTTGTTTGATGTTAAGATTGTTGTACTTATCATGCCTTTCCACTACTTATGCAGGACAACAACAGGAGTGGCCACCATTTTCTGCCGAGGTTAGCTTCATCCCTCGGCCTGTACTCCCCCGTCATTCCATAATGTAGTGCATATAGATCCAGGCCTGGACACTAGTTAGCTTCTAATATTGACTTGTTTCTTGTAGGTACATATACCCTTGGCAAGGATCCATGCATCGACCCTTTTTGCGTATGGGGCAATGAGATATTGATGAACAAGCATCAGGTAAGGAAACTGATAAGGATTATTAGCAAAAAGATACGAATGGTGGCAAGCAAATTATTTGTTTATGCTCTATCCAACACAACAGTGAGTTGTAGGATGGTAACTACAAACTCTGTAGCCTTCTGTTTTTACTGCCCATAATGAGTTGTTAGACAACAATGTCTGAATCTTTTTCGTTCCCAGTGGTTCCCGAAGCAGTTCACTCAAGATTACCTCACAAAGTACATGATTGGTGGACACGCAATGAAGGTTAAAGTATTCCATCCATACTACAATGAGCATCGAGAAGTCCTAATGAAGACAGTGAAGGATGGACGGGCAGCCATCGCAAGGGGTTGGCCTAGAGTCATGCGCGCCTTACGCATGGAGGAGGGTACAATATGGGCATTCCGCTTCACCTTCTCCAGCAACCAGAATGTCTTTCGCCTCTCTCTTTACAGTCTTTAGTACAACTATGGTTCATCATTCTTTACTTGGTGCTTCTGTAGTCCTTCAGTATATGTACCTGTGCATTGAATTATGGATTCGTGGTTCAAGCTATATTTGTAATAAACATGGTTGGATATGAAATAAGTGATTGCCTACTTTCAAATTCATAACATGTGATTTTTAAATTAGGGATTAATTATGGATTAAATAGGGATTACACTGCACACGGTTTGCGAAAGCGAAACGTCTACAATATACGTGGAGATCAGAAACGTTTCTAGGATCCACTACGTGTGCAATCAATCTCCACTGCACACACGACTTTCTCTTGAAAACTGTTTACGTTAGGCCACCTTGCGCAAACGTTTATCACATAAAAAGTGTGTGTGATGGACAGCCTTTGCCACACAGTTTCTTTTTACGCACCGTGTGTGATGCATTCAATAACGCAAATGATAAAATTATTAATATCGTGTGCAATGGCACGCTATCACAAATGATTTAACGGGAAAAATTGTGTGTGATGTACCTGTGAACAGAAATGTTTTCCTTGGAGCGACTGTGTGGGGTGTACATACGAACGGAAACGTTTAGCGGGGACTGGCTGTGTGGGATGTACTTGCGACCGGAAACCATTTTGCCGTATAATTGTAAAAAAAATTCTGTATTGTATGTATTTCCGTATTTGAGCGCTCGTCGGTCGCACACGACCTCATTTTACCGAACGTGTGTGCCAGGAGGGCATATCCCCGACGGTTTCTGGGTCGTGTGGGAAGGACCCCCCTATCACCCACACTCACTTGGTGACGGTTCCAGATGCCGTCGCGGAAAGGGGTTTTAAACCGTTTGTTTAGGACCGACGCGCACCAGTGGATGGCAAAGAATAAAAGTGACAAACTGCATAATAAAGGTTGCTATCATAAGGGGGAATATAACGTGGCGTTCTTTTGCACTAAGGGGTCGAGCATACAAACAAATAAGTGCATGGAAACCTCTACTTCCCTCTGCGAAGGGCCTATCTTTTACTTTTATGTATTTAATTTCATGCAAGAGTCAAATTTTTTCTCTCTATTCCCTTTTATTTTTCTCTTTTGGCAAGCATCATGTGGTGAGGAAAGATCTAGGCACATATATCCAGTTAGATATGGGTAGCATGAGTTATTATTGTTGACATCACCCTTGAGGTGAATACGTTGGGAGGCGAAATTATAAGCCCCTATCTTTCTATGTGTACGGTTGAAACATTTTGCTCATGTGTATGTGGTGAGTGTTAGCAATAATAGAAGACTATATGATGGTTGAGTATGTGGAGCTCTTACTTAAACTCTGTTGAATAAGTTGAATTACAATTGCTTGGTGACTGAGAACATAGGTTGTTGAATTTCAAGAGAATTCATTGTTTGAACCTTAACATGTGAATTGGTTGCTACTTTAACATGAGAAGTTTTATAAGAAAGAATTGTTGTTATGATGCTAGGAAAAGTGATTGAAATTGTCAAACTTTTGCACTTTGCTACCATTCACACTTCATAAATTATTTCTTTTATCATTTACCTACTTGAGGACGAGTAGGAATTAAGCTTAGGGATGCTGATACGTCTCCAACGTATCTACAATTTATGAAGTATTCATGTTGCTATATTATCATTCTTGGATGTTTTACAATCATTTTATAGCAACTTTATATCATTTTTGGGGACTAACCTATTGACCCAGTGCTAGTTGCTATTTTTTTGCTTGTTTTTTACATCGCAGGAAACCTATATCAAACGGTGTCCAAACACCGCGAAACATTTTGTGGATTTTTTATGGACCAGAAGACCACCGATGGGCCAAAGCAGCACCTGGGGGGTGCTCCGACGGGGGCACAACCCACCAGGGCGCGCCTATGGGCGCAGGCGTGCCCAGGTCGTTTGTGCCCACCTCGGTGGCCTCCCACACCCCTTCTTTGCCCTATAAATTGCCAAATATTCCAAAACCCCTCGGGGTAAACCTAGATCAGAAGTTCCACCGCCGCAAGGCTCTGTAGCCACCGAAAGCCAATCTAGACCCTGTTCCGGCACTCTGCCGGAGGGGGAAATCATCACCGATGGCCATCTTAATCATCCTGGCAGCCACCACGATGAGGAGGGAGTAGTCCACCCTCGGGGCTGAGGGTTTGTACCATTAGCTATGTGTTTAATCTCTGTCTCTCGTGTTCTTGAGATGTCACGATCTTCATGTATCACAAGCTTTGTTAATATAGTCAGATCATATGGTGTTTTCCCATCTCTATCTTGTTGTGATGAATTGAGTTTTCCCTTTGAGATTTCGTTCTTATCGGATTGAATACTTTTATGGATTTGAGAGCACTTGATATATGTCTTGCATATGAATACTCGTGGTGACAATGGGGTATTATATTGGTTCACTTGAGATATGTTTTGGCACTCAACTCGCGGATTCCCGAGGTGACATTGGGGTAATCTATGCATAGGGGTTGATGCATGTTCTCGTCTTTTGTTTCCCCGGTAGAAATCTTGGGGCGCTCTTTGAGGTTCTTTGTGTTGGATTGAGTATTATGAATTTGAATTTGCTTCGGTGTTATTTTAGTAAGAACTCTTGATAGATTGGTCGGAAAGAATAACTTGGTGTTATTTTAGTACGAACTCTTGATAGATCAATCGAAAAGAATAACTTGGTGTTATTTTAGCACGAACTCTTGGATAGATCGATCGTAAAGAATAGCTACAAACAATTTCTTCTTATGTTCTCTGCTAGATAAGAACTTTGGAGTGATTCTTCATCGCATTTTGAGGGATGGTTATAGATCCAATTATATTAGCATTGTTGAGAAATTGCACTAGCGAAAGTACGGACCCTAGGCCTCATTTTCAAGCATTGCAATACCGCTTGTGCTCCGTTTTATCAACCGCTACCTTGCTGTTTTTATTGTTCCTATTACAAAAATCAATATCTACTATCATTACTACACTTGTATCACCATCTCTTCGCCGAACTATTGCACCTATACAAATTACCATTGTATTTGGTGTGTTGGGGACACAAGAGACTTTTTGTTATTTGGTTGCAGGGTTGTTTGAGAGAGACCATGTTCATCCTACGCCTCCCACGGATTGATAAACCTTAGGTCATCCACTTGAGGGAAAATTGCTACTGTCCTACAAAACTCTGCGCTTGAAGGCCCAACACGAGTCTACAAGAATAAAGTTGCATAGTAGACGTCATTACGGTAGGTTGAGATTTCAGACCTAGCTATTTGAGGGCATGCATTCGTAGCTAGGATTCCCTTACCGCCAACACGAAGTGGGGTTTGTAGGGGGTGGCTGACTAGCAATACTATGCTTTTGTGCGACAGATGCCACATCAAAGTTGTGCATTGGGTATTCGAACACCAAACCACCCGTTTCATACATATATTTGGTCCACATGCAAGTGTGTTCGTGTTCTGACCCTCTCCCGCGTTATTCTTTTTGCCAAATTTATAAACAGCGCACGAGTTGGATGTAGAAACCATCTACGATTGGGTACGCAACAGACATGGTTCGGTCAAACTACCCGTGTGGCACGCCCATGCCCTGCAGTCCCTCACATCAGCACAGTAGATTGGGCTCCACGAGGCTTGCATCCCAGTCTCGAAAATATCTACTGCCTCGTAATCTCGAAAATATCTACCGCCTGGAAGGTTTTAATGTTTGATAGCACACGATTAGTATGTGCGGACCGTGTGCGATGTCTGTTACTCCCGCTCTGCTTCAGTCCCTTGATTTAAATTTTCAATAGCCCTGGCATTTTTCTCCCGCCTCTGCATCCCTCTTAATCTCAAAATATCTGCTCGCTCTTGATCCAAATTTTCAGTAGCCCCGCCTTGTCACTCCCGCCTAGTAAAATTTTCAGTTGCCGCAGTATTTCCTCAAACACCACCTTGTCCCCCCTCCACACACACACCACACACTCCCCAAAACCTCCGCTCACACAGACACACAACACCCCCGAAACCATTGGTAGGTCACCGCCATCGCCGCCGCCTCCATCCTCAACCTCTGCATGTGTGCCGGGGAGCTCGAGGAGTCAATGGCCAAAAAGAGGTTTATCACGGCCTCTTCGCCCAATGCCGACAAGGTGGCCGTCGAGGTGTACCCATCGTCCTCCGCGGGCTCTTTATCGATCCGTCGTCCTCGGTCCCCCGATCAGCCCGCCGCTACGCCCCTACGCCTGTTCGAGGATTTCCCCGTCCTCCCTCGGACTCGGCAGCCGACGAGGTCCTCCCTCAAGGTTCGGCAGCGACGGTGGGGAACACGGGTCGCCGAGATTACAGAACAGATCGGGAGACCCACACCCGCCGGTGGCTTGGTAGCTTCCACATGGTCGACCTCGCGGCCATGGAGTACGACCGCTGGCAGGTCCGCTACCACGGCGCAGCGGCTAGGCTCAATTTCCCCTTTGGCACACGTCCGGTCGACCTCGTTCAACCGGAGCCAGGAGTGGTGAGCTCGGCTATGGCGCGGGAGGACCGCGAGGTGTGGGAGCGCCTCGAGGCCGAGGCCGCCGACGACGCCTACATGCAAGAGCTCCGCCGGCAGCACCAGGAGCTCATGGAGGTGGAGCGGGCGATCTTTGCCAGCGCGGAGGGTGGCGAGGTTATCGTGTTCTCCTCCGATGATGAGGTAGAAGGCTGCGAGGACGGCGACACGGAGGGCATCGAGGTGGGCGGCTAGGACAAGGAGATCGACGTCAACGAGTGGAGGAGTGTCTTTCCCAACGACCCCGAAGATGGCACCGGCCCGAACCCGACTCGCGGCACAACGTACCTGGCGAGGAAGGATTGGCTCGACCTCCACTTCGACCGAAAGTGGTTTAGCTTAGTTTAGATTTATTTTTATGTTCGGTTATGCAAAACTATCTATGTTTATGTTTGAATGCATGCTACTTTAGGTTGAACCTGCTTTGAACTTGATCAAATTGAAGTTTACAACGTTAAGTTTAGGGGATCGACTAGAAACGGCCAAAAATTGCTGGAGTATACATATATCCACTAAGGGTTTTAGTCCTTTAACTTTTAAAGAATCGGATAGAGATGGCCTTATGCGTTGTTTATTTCAGTTCTTCATAATGTGATGCTCTATATGTGCAACTATTTGCCGTGCAGTTCAATTGCATCAATAACAGTTTCAACAATACCACTATGAATTACGATATTTGGTTGTTGTTAAGGATATTGCAGTTAACATGCCTTTTCATTTTTTAATAATAACTAGTGTACTTTAGACCTGCACAATACCAGTTTGAATGACTATTAGCTTGTTTTTAAATGTTACTAGTTGACCCGTTGCGCCAAATGGCACAGAGACCTGCTGAAGACATGTTGTCTATGAAAATAGTTTCATGCTATAAGAACCTTCAACTAAAGCCATGTTCGCGACGAAAATAGTTTCCTTTACTAAGGACAAGCCATGTATATACAGTCGGTTTAGTTGTGGTCTGCTAAATCCATATGCGCCTTGAAAAAAAACAAGGTTTAATTTGCAAAGCCTCACTTATTTCAAGTATGAATAAGAACTACAAACTCTTTTTGTGCGATTCAAACACATTTCCAGAGTTTTTATTTCTTAGTACATGTTGTCTAAAGTAACATTTGCCCAGAGAGAAAGAGAAGCATACCCCTCTCTCATTATGATTATTATTAAAAGGTATTAAATTCAAAATAAACAATTTCATTTACTTGAAGCACGTGAAGAAACAGAACTTAGACATACTTTTACGCAATGCTCATTTAACCTGTGAAGGACTACGCAATGGTCATTTAACCTGTGAAAGACAAAAATATTCCACCGTCTCTGAATGATGAACTAAACTAAATAAGAAATGTATGCAGTAAATTCATTCAAAGTAGAAAAGGGATCTTACATCAAATAAGGCATTGCAACAAGCATGGTGTTATCTTAGTAAAAGAAATTACATCATTAAAAGAGAAAAGGGAGAAAACCAAACATGAGATTGAGATTCATACATCTACGAGGAAGTCGTAGACATCACTAAAAATATTCCACCGTCTTTGAATGATGAACTAAACTAAATAAGAAATATATGCAGTAAATTCATTCAAAATAGAAAAGGGATCTTACATCAAATAAGGCATTGCAACAAGCATGGTGTTATCTTAGTGAAAGAAATTACATTATTAGAAGAGAAAAGGGAAGAAAACCAAATATGAGATTGAGATTCATACATCTACGAGAAGGTCGTAGACATCACTGTGATCATTTTGTGGCCTAGGAGCAAGGATCCATGGTTTTTATATGCCTTGTCCGGCTGCTGGTTTTTATATGCCTTGTCCGGCTGCTGGAGTAGGTGACATGGAAACGTCGTCTCTACCATCTCGATGGCTCGAGCCGGATGTTCATCTCGGCCCTCCCCAGCTTCCATCAATGGATTTTTATAGTCAAGGTTAAAGACTGAGAGGCCCTATGCATGTTCAAATATGCAAGTAGCATATACAATACAAATCAAGAAAAAGAGAAAAGAAGACCACAAACATTACAAAAACACAATTTTGACAAATTATCTCTATTGTAAAATTGAGGGAGTAACTCATTATTCAAGAGAACTGGCCATTGACAATTCAGTTACAATTATCGAAGAGAACTGTAAATTGCTAACTTAATTACATCATTCTTCACATAAGCTTCTCACTGACAAATATCTTGACTGGAAGGTCACATTTCAAGCCATTACACTTATAAAACCCAACCCTGTTGTCATTTAAATTGCAAATTAATCATCAATAATGCACAATAATTTATGACCCACAAACGATTTGGAGCCTAAGGAGGAGAAAATATCAATGCAAATAAATACACACGTAGTAAGATGCATTGCAATAGTCGTATTACTTGAATTTGTAAGCTGGCCAGCAAAATCAGATCAATCATGCATAGTACACAAAAGAGACAAAGCTTTAACCATAATTGGCGCTTAACCTTCTTGCTCCTGCTAATGATTTTGGCCATGAAGGCATCAGAGTAAGGGGAGGAAGAACGGGACGGCGCCTGCCGGAAGTTGCCGATGGGTGTTGACGGCCTGGCCAAGCCATCTCCCTCCATGATAGGTGGCAGTTGGCAGAGAGGTGTAAATATGACGAGATGTGAAAATAAGCTCGAGGAAATTAATATGGACCAGCAAACTGACAAAAGCAGAATATAACATAATTATACTGCAGAGTGTACTAACATAATTATATTCTGGATTAAACTAATAGCACAACAATTTACAGGGTTAGAATGCAGTGCACATATATCTTAGTGGCGCAAAAACTATTTAGCCAACTTCACTAACAATTTAGAAATTGGCTTCAGTGTACTAAAATAGTTATTTTGGATATAAGCAATCAACCACGAATTTAACATCAGAGATATCTGACCATTTTAAGTAACGAAAAAAGAGCCCAATAGCAAGATAGCACAACATGGAGCTGCATTGACCAGCCCCTTTTAAAGAAAGGCTTTAGGATCAGAAGTTGTGTAGTTGATCAACTTGGAAATATAAAAGCATTTCCTTCAAATCAGTACAACACCTCCGACAAATGTGATGTGATAAGAAAGCAATGAAAATATACACTGCTCCACACTTAGTTTTGTATGTAAAAAGAAAGCCATGGCAGATGATTTTTTTGGATCACAGAAACCCAGCCTGAATACATCTGAATGATATGATCAATTTTCGAAATGTTTGGCAGGCACAAGAAAAACACACGAGTAAAAATAATAATATATGATTGGTATCTGTATTTGATCCACCTGGGTACATGCACATCCTAAAAGCAACAAACAAGCTGCCATGCAACCTGATGTGCAGCTTATCACATGGTACACAGAACTTCACAAATTATCAGGACATCAATCAAGTATTAAAATGCATGAGCAAGCAGGTAAACTTACCCCAGAACTTGTTTCCCAAAGTACTTACAACACGCTGACAACAATATAAAGCCGGTGACCTGTACTGATCTGCAGGACTACATCATTGTAATATACCAGACTTGTTTCCCAAAGTACTTACAACACGCTGACAACAATATCATCAGTGTATAAGTAAATGATGAAGCTGGACAACATAGAAGCGCCAATAGAGTCAATCGGTGTTGTCAACCCATTCTTATAGTTGGGTGTTCAATCCAGACAAACAACCAACTCTTTAGGTACGCTATTCTCACAAAAATTCTTCTGGGAGAGACAACTGTTGGCATATACCAGACTAATTTACAACCATATCATCATCAGTATTTAAGTAAAGGATGAATCTACACGACAAAGAAGGACCTCATAGTGCCAATCAGAAGTACCATCAAATAATCAAAAGAAAGGCCATATTTATAATCAATCGGTAGAAATGCGATCATGCTTATCGAGCAATGGGAACAAGAAAAGGGACATTTTTCTTCAATAAGTAATTGCCATGGTGCACCGGCAACACAGATACAGCGATACGGAAATGGGGACAAAGGATACAGCAATTTTTAGAAACAGCAATACGGCAAATATATATAAATAATTAATAAAATGCCATATAAAGAAGATAACAAAATCAATGCATGAGATGAAATGAGATCGTTGCCTTGATGACTCTTTCAAACCCTCAATGAACGACTGACCATTAATTTCCTCAATCCTCAGAACTGCATAATTAATTTACCATTGCAAGTATAGCATATGCTAGCTCATTTTATTTGCAAAAAGTAATTTAAGTTGTTGCAGAGAAATACTCAAAACAATATCTCAACTAAAAATATATTTAGTCCTTAGTTTGACATGCACAATAAGAAGTACGTAATTCAAGAATTCATTATGCCAAGTTTTAGCATCCCGATTTTCCAATTAGCGAGTCACTAAAAAAATCAAATAACTAAAAAGGAGATGCACATAATTCAAGAGAGATGTGTACTGTTTTATTAGCCGAATGAACATGTTCCAACGAAGCAAGCACTGCAAAGAAGCACTCAACCTGATCAACTAACCATCACATACAAAAAATGTAAAAGGAAGATATCTAAAGGACAACGGGTTGAAAAACACAGCTTAGCTTACAAAAAGCACAACTTATAAAGCATGTTCCCCTGGATTACCATGTAGGGTTTATTCCCCTGCACGAATTACCCTTCCTCTTGGCAAAGCCTCCGCTGGTAATATAGAACTTGCAAGCAGATCGTTTTTATCGCCGATTGTCTCTGGCCCATGCATTGCTACAATGTGCGATGAACCAATGAAATACATATAATACCCAAGTGCCAAGATTCAGAGATACACATTGGCTACTCCAAAGGGTGTCGGGTTTGTGAATTAAATTAAATGTAGATCAATGGAAGCGTAAACTTGATGAAGAAAAAGAAATTATTAACTTGTCTATCTAAACCATACTATCATTGGCATTCAGATGTATATGCAGCATTGCCAGACCATCAGCGAGCCTGTCACACAACAATGGATCAAACAACACTGTGAGTAAACTATATATTTTCTTAGCTTCGCATGTGTACCAACCACATCATTTAAAAATGTTTATTATTTAGATTTGTAACCTATCCAGCAAAATCATCAATCGTGCATTCAAGATATGTAGGTAAATAAAAGAATGGGAAATTTTCACCACAAATCTCATCTAGCCATCACAAATCTTAACATCAGAATAGAAGAACAAAGGGAAGAAAATTCACCTTCATCTTCTTCAACTCTTTAGTTAAATTCTTCTTCTTCCCTTCATCCTCAGATCTGCACACGTAATGTTTAAAAACTAATATATTAGTAAGTTTAAACATTAGCGATGGGAGGGGAGGAAGTAAGAGAAAAAGTGAGAGGAGAGCACCTTGGCAAGACTCTTGAGGAATTGCTCAGCAAAAAATTGAAGCTGGCAACCATGACCTCAGCCTTCAACTCCTTGCGGAGAGCCTGCAGCCAACACAATCATTCATGACACAAAGAGGGGAAACAGACACCTCAACAAGATTATTGAGGAAGTGCTCAACCAAAATTTGAAGCTGGCAACCCACGACCTCGATCCTCCACTCCTCGCGGCGCCCCTGCAGCCAACCAATCATCATGAGACAAAGAGTGAAACGAGTCATTGTCGCTGCTGTTATCGCAGTCTTTCTGTGCTTGGTGGTAGTAGCAGGGAGGTGGAAGATGTATCAAATATGTTCAGCAGTCTGAAAGTCATGAGTGTAATCCTGAAATAAGAATTCAGCCTTTCATTCTTTATTCTGAACTACATGTTTCCTAATTTTATAGTTTAGAACCAACCTAAACAGAAAATACACCTATCTTAGGCCTAGCATAAGAAACAGGAAATAAAAAGAATTCAAGACACATAATTGTATCTAAACTTTACAGGTAGAAGTTTGTACTGACTAACATTCAGATTCAACAACTCAATTATCTTTTGTCCCGAGAGCCCTTCAAACTGAACCAAAACCAGTGAGCCTGCAAATCAATCAATAACAAAAGAGACTGTTTGTTAGCAAATCCGGTAATGCACAACAACAAATGCTGCTAATTCTGAAATTCATAAACATTGTGAGATTTTTTTTACACATAAGCTCACCAGAGGCATTTCCACTGGGTGGCGCATCCTTTTGGGGTAGCAGGCAGGCAGGCAGCTCCCGTATTCCTCCTCTGCACGGGAAAAAATGAGCTAAATGGGGAGAATGGAAGGGACAATTCCGAGCTCATTCCAGCATGGTTCAGTGTCCATGTCCACCCAGGAGAAGAAGCAGGAGGATGAGAGCTAGAGGAGGAGCAGATGAATGCTTACATGGTGAGGCAAAACTGGGCGGGAAGGGCCAAAGGGGGTACGATGGTGCTGCACTTCAAAGAGGAGGCGGGTGAAGGGTCGATGGTGCCATGGACATGGCATGGTGGCCGCGCCTTCCTTACTGAATTCCGAGAGTTGGCTTTCTCTGCCGGGAAGGACTTATTGGAGGACGGTGTTGGGCGCGCCCGTTCCTCACCTCAGGCAGCTCATGGCGTCCAACCGCGACCGCTGCTCCTATGCTCCATCAGAGGACAGTCCGCTATGTGCGGGCGCCAGGGAGGACGGCACCGGCCAGATCTTGACGGGCCCTTACCATTCCTACTCGAGCTGCTGGTCGCCGCCGCGGGGGTGAGGTGAGCTCGGGTTGAGAAGTACCACCATCGGCCTCACGCCCTCACCTAACCTGCGTCCGATCTGGAACCTGGCGCCGCCACGTCCGGCGAGCGAACGGCTCCGCCCATCGACCTCTCCTCCACCCCGTGAGGCGTCCGCTGCCCGGTCTTCGGCATCGCTGCTCCACCCCACACCGTTGGCCTCTTGGCCCTCCCCTGCTCTCTCCCATCCGACGCCGTGCCTCCTCTCCTCTTCCTCTCTTTCTCCCTCCTCTCTCTCCCTCTCATCTTCTCTCTCCTACAAATCTAACTGAGCGCCGCCGCTGTCGCCCTTTGCCTGCAGGTCGGCGCCGTGGTGGGGATCCGGGAAGGAGGAGGGGGCGGAAGGGAGGAATGGAGCGGCGGCTGTGAGAAGGTGAGGTGTGGAGGCTAGGGTTGGTGCGGGTGTGGGCTCTGGCTTGCGACGAGTATTGGGAGCGGAGCACGCGGGGGGATTGGGCGAAAGCCTTTTTCATGCGAGATCGATCAACCCAGCCAATAGACATGCGGCGCGAGCCCACCAGTCATTGGACAGCCAGAACAAACACAAGGTGAAATCAGGTTTGACAGCAGGTAAAGATCCTACGGCTCAGACACTCTAGATGACCAGATCCAATGGCCAAAGAAGTTGCAATTGGGGGAGCCTTGTGGAGGTGAGTTGGCTAGCTTCATTATAGTTTTAAATGCTTGATGCAGTTAACACATCTTTTCACTTCTTGTTTTGCTTAACTAGCATGCTTAAACTTGTACACTGAAGCTATCATTTGTAGATTATGTTGTTTATCATGGATATATTTGGTTGATATTTAGCCTGTTATACTTAACATGCCTTTATATGTACTCATACATGGCAATATTGAGAACAGTGTTGTTTTCCGTCGAGGTTAGTTTCATTGCATTGCGTATATGTACTCACTATTTAGGATATCGGTAGCTGGTACCATATAGCCTGGGGGCTGACAAGGCATTAATTGTCGAATCGGACATTTTACTGAATATATATATAACCCATTTATCAGTTGGTTAAGTAGGGCCATATTTAATATATCTGAGGCTACATAGCAGCATGCATTGTACTGAATGACTAAATATGCAATCTCGGGCTATACAGCAACAAGGAAGAGTGTTACCTTAATGTTCTGATGATGTCTACATATACATGTAATAAAATCTTATATAATGGGATGGAGGGAGTGGTGCACTACATTATTTTGTAATTTTTGTTTAGCTTCTAATATTAACTTGGTGCTTTTAGGTACATATGTTTGATGAGGACATCAATACCAATGTTACACCCACAACCCCTACTGCTATATATACTGGACCAATTACTAGAGCTCGCGCATGCCAATTAAATTATCAGAGGAATGAACACTGGAGCAAGACCAAGTATGGAGAAGATGGCATGTGCAAGGGGAACAAGAACGGAGTTACAAGTGATGATTTCAGGACTTTAAAGCAACCATAAGGACTGCATGAAGCCTTGGACTAAATATACAAGATGTCAGTTGATAAATTTCGTCCAGAGGCTATTCTAGGTGCTGCGTCACCTTATTATTAGGCCAGGCCCATGTAATTTCGAAATAGTTAAGTATAGGCTGTTTTAGAGTCCGTATGTGTGGGGAAACAAGAGTTAGGGTTGGTTTCGGACCCCTCCTCCAAGGGCCACGAAATTCCCCCCTCTTCCTCCGTATATACAGCCCTTAGGGCGTCGTTTAGACTTTGGGTTTTGTTTAGATTAAAAGTTCGCCATATCTGCAACTTCGGGTACTTCATTTGTGTTCAACAACCAGACCAAGACGTCACAGAACCCCACCTTCATTAAAAAAGCTTTCCTCTTATATTCGCAATATCTAGATTGCAATTTCAGTTTCTTGCATGTTCTTTGTTTGCTTGCAGGAAATAGACCTTCGTGGTCAGGCTGATCATGCTCCGGCATGGTCAATAACCCCTCGGAGTTGGTTTAGCGATTGCTAAGGCGCGACGTCCTCGCACGATCATAGTCAGATCGTCAAAGTCTACTCCACCAAAAACGATAGCCACCATCTCATCGAAAGACGGGTCACCTTTGCCTCTATTAAGTGGTATCAGTTTTCACGTTGCTCGATGAGATTTTACAGTTTTTCATAGTTCAGATCGAGTTTGTTCTTCATACCTACAGTCCATAAAAAGCCATAAAAAATTAGGGTTAGTTCGTTATATCCGAACCAGTCGGAGCCTTTGCATAGTCTCTTCAGTATTTTGCTTTGTTGAATTTGTGGTTGCATCATTGTGTCTAGTTGTTGGTCTTAGAGTCTAGTCTTTTAGAGTTTCGAGTTCTGGTCATAAGTTGTCACGCCGCCACCGCACCATCATCATCGGCCCTGCCATCTACCACCACCGCTTATTCGCCACCGATCTGTATCCATATACCATCACCAATCCATATACATACACCACCACCAATCTGTATCCATATACCACCACTGATCCGTATCCATATAACACCACCGCTACCATATACCACCCCGCTGCTATATCCTACCACCATATATCCACCACCAATCCGAGTTCTTTTCATATTAGGTTTGTTTTCGAGAAGCATCTATTTTCCAATTCATGTGTCCTTGCCTGAGTAGGTTTCAGCAAAAAAAAGAGTCTCGAGACCCCGGGCAGTTTTTAGGCGAAAATGTTGGGAGTCGAAAATATTTTTTCCCTATCCTGTTTTTAGGTTTTTCTGAGTCTTTTGAGACACTCGCCATCATAGTGATTTTTTGTCGCACTTTTTCATCATCTGCCCTGATTTCCGAAAACAATTGTCAAAAAAATTTCGTGTCTATCCTGTTAGTTTGACTTGGGAAGAGTTTTCAGACACTCGCCATTAGAGTGATTTTTCGTAAAAAAAAGGAGCACAAAAGAAGAGCGCAAAAAGAGCGAAAAGAAAATTCCGAGTGTGCTTTTCCCTTGTTTACATGCCGCGCCGTGATTTTGTTCGTGTTCTAGGATCGCGTCTCTAGTACGGTCTAGCCTAGGACCAGCACAGTACCATCATTGAGCGTTTATTCAACTTTGCATCTCTGAATTGATTATTGCTGACCCTTTTTGCTACCATATAATAGGCCTTCCTAACTCCACATACATCTACGTCGTGCGTTTGACTCTCCCTGGTAATCGCTCTATCCAAGCTTTGAGAGTTTTGACTACAACGATTCTCAATAACCGCCTACTGCTGGGTAAGAACTAGTAAGAATTTGAGATTTGCTTGACGGACTTGTAACATCCACCACCACCACTTGTTAGTAGTCTGTAGGATCATATTCTTGTGTGTTTCTATTGCTGCTAACCATGGTAGGATAATAAGCCGACGAGATTGACTGGGAGAACTTGACAAACAAGGAGCTTCATGATAAGTTTCAACAGATGATGAGTGGACAGGTGAACGATGTGCTCAATAGATTTGAAGAGGCCATGGAGAAGATAGATGGCATTGAGAAGGCGTTCAAAATAAATCTCGATATCAAGTTTAATGAACTGCTCGCGCGTCTTTCACAACCACCGCCCGCTGCACCTGTCGCACCTCTACAGCAACTACTACAACAACATCGCCTTCCAAACCAAGTGGGACGAGCACTGCACGTCCCCCTTGAGCCTGGTCAAACTTCTGGTGTCGTTGTACCTACTGTTGATGCTTCTATAGCTCCTGCAGAGGTGGAGAACCATTACGAGGATGAGGTTGATCAAAATCAGAACTACGTGCAACCACCAGCACCACCACCACCAGGTCGTCCTCATGCATATCATCGCAATGGTAGGGCTGCACCACCACCTGAGGTACAAGATCACGACCATCTTCCTAAACTAAAATTGAATATTCCACCATTTGAGGGTAGATATGTTCCTGATATATATCTTACTTGGGAGTTAGAAACTAAACAACGTTTTACATTTTTACAATATCCTGAGGAGAGACATGTTCCTCCTGCTGTTTGTGCTTTCACTAGTTTTGCATGTGTTTGGTGGTCTGAACATTGTAGATTATATCCTATTCCAGCTACTTGGGTTGCTTTGAAAAATGTTATGCGTACTCGCTGGGTTCCACCATATTATCAATGTGAATTGCTTAAAAAATTGCAGCGTTTGAGACAAGGAATTTTTTTTGTAGAAGAATATTATCAGGAATTACAAACTAGTATGATTAGATGTGGTATTGCTGAGGATAATGAGGCTATGCTTGCATGTTTTATGGGTGGGTTAAATAAAGAGATTCGGGCCATTCTAGAGTATAAGGAATATGATAATATCACTCGTTTATTCCATCTTGCTTGCAAAGCTAAATGTGAAGTGCAGGGTCGACAGGCATTGGCGCGAACTAACTTTTCTGTAGGTCGACCTTCATCATGGACACCGCGTGCATCCTCTACTTCCACACGTTCTGCTACATCGGCACCTCCGTCGGCTGCCACCTCCAACCGTGATACAAGAAAGCAGGCACAACCACCACTATCTGCCGAGAGCACACCTTCTGGGCCTACACAGAGCTCTTCTTCATCCATGGCATCAACAGAGCAAACACATGATATTATTTGTTGTCATTGCAAGGGTGGAGGCCATTATGCGAGAGAATGTCCATCTAAGTGTGTGATGATTGTTACTGAGGATGGTGGGTATTAGTCTGCTAGTGACTATGATGAGGAGACTTTGGCTCTTATTAGAAGAGAAGAACACAGTGGAGATGATTCTGATCATGAGACACAATACATGGCTGTTGAAGATGCCGACAGGTATGAATGTTTAATTGCTCAACGTGTTTTGAGTATGCAGGTTACACAAGAAGAGCAAAATCAGAGGCATAATTTGTTCCATACAAAGGGAGTTGTGAAGGAACGTTATGTTCGCATCATCATAGATGGAGGGAGCTGTAACAACTTGGCTTGCATGGAGATGGTGGAGAAGCTATCTCTAACCACAAGACCACATCCACATCCTTACTACATCCAATGGTTCAACAACACCGACAAGGTTAAGGTAACACATACTGTTCGTGTGCATTTTAGTATCTCTACATATGCTGATTATGTTGATTGTGATGTGGTACCCATGCAAGCGTGTTCCTTATTACTTGTTAGACCGTGGAAATTTGATAAAAATTTTGTACACCATGGTAGAAACAATTAGTATACTCTTGTTCATAAGGATAAAGATATTACTTTGCTTCCTATGTCTCCTGATTCCATTTTGAAAAAAGATATTAACAGAGTTAATAAAGCAAAACAGGAGAAAAATAAGAGTGAAAATATGATTGTGGCAAAAGAATTTGAGTAACAAATGAAGCCTAATAGTAAAACATCTAGTGTTTTTTCTGAAATTAAATTGAAAAGTGCATACTTATTTGCCACAAAATCTGATATTGATGAGCTAGATTTTAGCAAACCTATTTGCTATGCTTTTGTGTGCAAAGAGGAATTATTTTCATTCGAGTACGTGCCTTCCTCTTTGCCTCCTGCTGTTACTAACATTTTGTAGGAGTTCGTTGACGTCTTTCCAGAAGACGTGCCACCAGGATTACCACCTATTCGAGGGATTGAATATCAGATTGACTTAATTCCCGGTGCATCGCTACCCAACCGTGCACCATAGCATACCAATCCAGAGGAGACGAAGGAGATTATGCGTCAAGTTCAGGAGTTGCTCGACAAAGGTTATATATGCGAATCCCTTAGTCCTTGTGTTGTTCCTATTATTCTAGTGCCGAAAAAGGGTGCTACATCGCGTATGTGTGTTGATTGTAGAGGCATTAATAATCTATTTGTTATCGTCATCCTATTCCTAGGCTAGATGATATGCTTGATGGATTGAGTGGCTCTACAATATTATCCAAAGTTGATTTGCATAGTGGATACCATCAAATTCGTATGAAATTGGGGGATGAATGGAAAATAGCATTTCAAACTAAGTTTGGATTATATGAGTGGTTAGTCATGCCTTTGGGTTAACTAATGCACCTAGTACTTTCATGAGATTAACGAACGAAGTTTTACGTGCTTTAATTGGATGATTTGTGGTAGTCTATTTTGATGATATACTGATTTATAGCAGATCTTTGGAGGAAAACTTGGAACATTTACGTGGTGTTTTTATTGCTTTACGTGATGCACGTTTGTTTGGTAACCTTGGGAAGTGCACCTTTTGCACCGACCGAGTATCTTTTCTTGGCTATGTTGTTACTCCACAGGGAATTGAAGTTGACAAAGCCAATATTGAAGCTATTGAGAGTTGGTTGCAGCCCAAAACAGTCATAGAAGTGAGGAGTTTTCTTGGACTCGCTGGTTTTTATAGGCGTTTTGTGAGAGATTTCAGCACCATTGCTGCACCTCTCAATGAGCTTACAAAGAAGGATGTGCCTTTTGTTTGGAGTACCGCACAGGAAGAAGCCTTCACGGTATTGAAAGATAAGTTCATGATGCTTTACTCCAACTTCCTGATTTTAATAAGACTTTTGAGCTTGAATGTGATGCTAGTGAAATTGGCTTAGGAGGTGCGCTATTACACGATGGCAAACCTGTTGCATACTTTTCTGAAAAAATAAGTGGGCCTAGTTTGAACTATTCTACTTATTATAAAGAATTATATGCTCTTGTTCGGACCTTAGAAACATGGCAACATTATTTATGGCCCAAAGAATTTGTTATACATTCTGATCATGAATCTTTGAAACACATTAAAAGTCAAGCAAAACTGAACCACAAACATGCTAAATGGGTTGAATTCATTGAGACTCTCCCTTAAGTCATTAAACACAAGAAGAGTAAAGAAAATGTTGTTGCTGATGCAGTGTCTCATCGTTATATTGTGCTTTCACAACTTGACTTTAAAAAATTTGGTTTGGAGACCATCAAAGATCAATATGTGCATGATGCTGAATTTAAAGATGTATTGCAGAATTGTGAGGAAGGGAGAACATGGAACAAGTTCGTCGTGAACGATCAATTTGTGTTTCGTGCTAACAAGTTATGCATTTCAGCTAGCTTCGTTCATCTTTTGTTGTTGCAGGAGGCGCATGGAGGAGGATTAATGGGACACTTTGGCGTGAAGAGGACGGAGGATTTACTTGCTACACATTTCTTTTGGCCAAAGATGAGATGGGATGTTGAGTGTTTTGTTGCTCGCTGCACTACATGTCAAAAAGCTAAGTCACGACTCAATCCTCATGGTTTATATATGCCTTTGACTGTACCTAGTGTTCCTTGGGAGGATATATCTATGGACTTTTGTTTTAGGTTTACCTCGAACAAAGAAGGGGAGGGATAGCATATTTGTTGTCATGGATAGGTTCTCGAAAATGGCACACTTTATACCATGTCATAAAAGCGATGATCATGTTAATGTTGCTGATTTGTTCTTTCGTGAAATTATTCGCTTGCATGGTGTGCCAAATAGAATTGTTTCAGATCATGATACTAAATTTCTTAGCCACTTTTGGAGATGTTTATGGGCTAAGTTGGGGACTAAACTGGTTTTTAGTACTACATGTCACCCCCAAACTGATGGACTAACTGAAGTAGAACATTGTCTACTATGCTTAGGGCTGTTTTAAGAATGACAAGAAAATATGGGAAGAATGCTTGCCTCATATTGAAATTGCTTATAATCGTTCATTGCATTCTACTACTAAGATGTGCCCTTTTGAAATTGTGTATGGTTTCCTTCCTCATGCACCTATTGATTTGCTGCCTCTTCCATCTTAAGAAAGGGTAAATTTTGATGCTAAACAACGTGCTGAATTGATCTTAAAAATGCATGAGCTAACTAAGGAGAACATTGAGCGTATGAATGCTAAATATAAACTTGCTGGAGATAAGGGTAGAAAATGTGTTGTCTTTGCACCTGGAGATCTTGTTTGGTTACATTTGCGTAAGGATAGATTTCCTAATTTGCGCAAATCAAAGCTAATGCCACGTGCTGATGGTCCATTTAAGGTGTTGGAGAAAATAAATGACAATGCATATAAACTTGAGCTGCCTGCAGATTTGGGATTAGTCCCACTTTTAACATTGCAGATTTGAAGCCTTATTTCGATGGGGAAGATGAGCTTCCGTCGAGGACGACTTCATTTCAAGAAGGGGAGGATGATGAGGACATAAATACCATTGTTACACACCCTACTGCTACATATACAAGACCAATTACTAGAGCTCGCGCACGCCAATTAAATTATCAGAGGGATGAACACTGGAGCAACACCAAGCATGGAGATGATGGCATGCACAAGGGGAACAAGAACGGAGTTACAAGTGATGATTCCAGGACTTTGAAGCCACCATAAGGAGTGCATGAAGCTTAGGACGAAATATACAAGATATCACTTCATAAATTTCGTCCAGAGGCTATTCTAGGTGATGCACCACCTTATTATTGAGCCAGGCCCATGTAACTTTGAAATACTTAAGTATATGGTGTTTTTAGAGTCTGTATGTGTGGGGAAACAAGAGTTAGGGTTGGTTTCGGACCCCTCCTCCAAGGGCCACGAAATTCCCCCCTCTTCCTCCATATATACAGCCCTTATGGCGTCGTTTAGACTTTGTGTTTTGTTTAGATTAAAAGTTCACCATATTTGCAACTTCGCGTACTTCATTTGTGTTCAACGACCAAACCAAGATGTCACAGAACCCCACCTTAATTAATAAAGCTTTCCTCTTATATTCGCAATATCTAGATTACAATTTCAGTTTCTTACTTGTTCTTCGTTTGCTTGTAGGAAGTAGACCTTCGTGGTCAAGTTGATCGTGCTCCGGCGTGGTCAATAACCCCTCGGAGTTGGTTTAGCAATTGCTAAGGCGCGACGTCCTCGCATGATCATAGTCGGATCATCAAAGTCTACTCCACCAAAAATGATAGCCACCATCTCATTGAAAGACGAGTCACCTTTGCCTCTATTAATGTCATTGCCAAAGATCCACACTTCGATAGATATTCATGAACTAGCATCAAGTGAGGAAACCGATAAAGATTGTTATTAAAATGGGTCAAAAGATGTCAATCGAACTGTTTGTTTACACTTTATGCAAGACAACAGTGAACCGCAGGATGGTAAGTAAGAACCATGTAGCCTTCTTTTTACTGCCCGTAATGAGTTGTGTTAGATACCAATGTTCGGATATTTTTTTCTTTGTAGTGGATCTTGAGGTAGTTTACTCAAGATTACCTCTCAAACTACATGATTGGCAGCCGTCCATCACAAGGGGTTGGACTAGAGCCATGCGTGCCTTTTGCATCCAGGAGAGCACAATAGGGCCATTCCGCTTCACCTTGTTTTGCAACCAGAATGTTTGCCGTCTCTTTCTTTACCATCTGTAATAGTACAAGTATACAACCCCGGTTCATCATTCTTTATTTGGTGCTTATGTAATTCTTAAACATATGTACATGTGAATCAAATAATGCATTGGTTGTTTGAACCCGATGGATATGAATAAAGCTATAGACTACTTTCAAGTTTAAATTAGGTACAATTTTAAATAGCAGCAATTAAATTAGGGCAAAATTACGGTGTGCGGGTCATTACGGCGCACACGGTTAATAAAGCACAGCGTGTGCGATATACATCATAATCCGACACGGTCCACGGAGAGGAAACGTATGTAACAATGCACACAGTTGCCGTTTGCAAAGCATGTGTGATGTCAGACACTATCACATACGGTGCGGGGAAACTAAATGTGTGTGATTGTGTACCTATCGTAAACGGTTTATAATCATGAACTTTTTGTGATGTGCCAGGCATCGTAAACGTAGAACCAGTTTGGTACGTGCCTGAAAAACTCCTGTGCCTGGAATCTGCCTGGTTTTCGGTAAACCCATAAAACTCCGACTACGATAGCAATGCGAGCACAAACGAGTAGCAAGGATGAAGCGTTTGGGATATTCGACATATCGGAAACGGTTATATAGGGACAATTGTATGCATCAAGGCTCCCTGTTCCCGATGGTTTTTGGGTTGTGTGGGAATGACCCCCCTATCGCCCACACTCACTTGGCGGCAGTTCCAAATGCCGTCGCGGAAAGGGGTTAAAAACCATTTGTATAGCACCTTGTTGTACCAATGGTAATAGTAGTTTGAACCTCTCTTATATCCATGTTCAGCGGATCAGAGCGGGCGTCTGCAGCTGATGAGTTGAATTTCATTTCTAATATCAGTTTGAACCTTGTAATCTTCGAATTTGAGCCGTATAACTCTGGAATTTGAACCTTGTAATATTTCGAGTTTTTGTGGTACAATCATTGAAATGGCATCGTATGAGACTTGTATATTGGTAGCACTATTTTGACCTTAATATGCAATGGACTTAGATTTTATTAACCATTCTCGAATGTGTTTACCTTGTCAATCTCATAGCACAAGATCTGTATAGCTAACTCGACTGCAATCTTCAACATTATTGCACACAGTTGGTTTCTTCAACCGTGTGCCCTGTAGAGCGCATAATTAATTATTGCACTTGAGTGTCCACCATCACCCTACTTTGTAACTTTGACCTCATAACCCACGGGTAAACTTATGACCGAAGTCATTCCACACACTTCATTTTTACAAATCTTTTTGCCTATAAACGCCCACGATTTGCCCCTCTTCTAGCCGACGCGTGGCCAAACTAGCCAGGTGTGAAGCTTACGCGGTAAACTGCGTGGTTGCACGGGAACAGTATCACCAACGATACATTTGGCGCCTCTTCGAGCCCACGCATGGTCAAACGAAATGCGTGTGTGGTTCTCAAGCATGCACTACAATCCTCCGCTATGAACGCGGTGACAAGACGTGACGATTATAGGCCAGCCGGCCCCCATTTATTACATCAGCCATTTAACCCTTGTCTCTTCAACCTTTCGATCGCACCCCACTATTGCAAGAAGCACACCCACCACGACAAATTCTTAAAGGGTATCCTGTGCGGCTCCAATGGCGCTCCGAGCGGCTGCCCATGACGAGCAGCAGTTCACCATTCATGCCCTGGTGAATACCCACAGAAGGTTCACAGAGCTCTCAATGGTGTACACCAACAACCCGGTCTGGGTGGAGCACTCCATCCACATCATGGAGTTGTTGCTTGCTGAGGAGAAGTACAAGGTGGTCGGGTTCGACCTCGAGTACCCCCGTGCTCGTGCCGGGTCTCGTCCCAAGGTCGTCGTCACCCAGATGTGAGTGTGCAATCACGTCCTCGTCTACCACTACTGCCTGGCCACAAGGCCTTGCGAGCGTTTCGCCAAGTTTGTCAACAACCCCCACTACATGTTCGCTACGATGGACATCACCAACGATGTAAAGGTGCTCAAGAATTCGGGCATCGCCTGCCATAATCTTGTCTACATCCAGGGCCAATACAAGATCTGGGGCAGCAAGGAGCATGAGAAGGACTCACTGGTTCACCTCGCCGAGGCCATCATCGACCCTCATACAAAGACATGAAGGATTCCTGCAACAAGGACAAGCGTGCCACGCACTCGGCCTGGATGGAGAAACTCGACAAAGCTCATGTCGTGTACGCAACCAAGGAGGCGTACACAAGCTACGAGATGTACAGGCGGATCGTTGACATGAGGAAGTGCATCCTTCCCCAAATGGCCTGGGATCCTGCCGGAAGCAGAGCAATGGTAAGCATCGTCGCAACAAGTAGATGATTAGATCCTTGTTTCTCCTAGTTTAGTATGCATGTAATTGCTTGCTTTGGTGTGTGAAAATGTTATGTGTGTAGTCACGTGTGTAATTGTGTGCTTAATTTGGTTATGCAATGCTGCCTTTTTAAGTATATATGTTGATGCTCTGTAGATAGAGCATACGTAGATGTTGTGCGGACAGAGCAAATCACATTGCACACAGACTAAACAATTGAATCCGTCGGTGATGTTTTCATGAATCACTCACAATTGTATACCAGTAATCATTTTCTCACAACACACACAGCTTGTTAACAGGAATCCTCTGTGTTGTTATCAGTCTTCGCACACATTTTCGATTGCAGACTTGTTTGCCGCGTATCACACATCATCTTGTTAAGTTGAACCGTTTCTGTTCTCTTGGCTCAGCGTAAACAGTTCATCCGAGTGAACTGTATGTCGTATATCACACACACATTCATCGGGCCGACCATTTCTTTTGTGTTGCCTAATCACAAACAGTTCATCCAAGTGAACTGTATGCCATATATCGCACACACCTTCATCTGGCTACCCATTTTTGTTGTTCCGCCTCATCGCAAATGGTTCATTGAAGCGAACTATATGCCGTATATCACACACACCTTGATCTGGTTGTCCGTTTTTGTTGTTCTGACTCATCGCCAACAGTTCGTATGGATCAACCGTATGCCCCGCATCGCACACACATCTAAAATTTGAACCGCGTTTGATGTATCCTGAAGGAAATATGCCCTAGAGGCAATAATAAAGTTATTATTTATTTCCTTATAATCATGATAAATGTTTATTATTCATGCTAGAATTGTATTAACCGGAAACAAAATACATGTGAATACATAGACAAACAAAGTGTCACTAGTATGCCTCTACTTGACTAGCTCGTTAATCAAAGATGGTTATGTTTCCTAACCATGAACAATGAGTTGTTATTTGATTAACGAGGTCACATCATTAGTTGAATGATCTGATTGACATGACCCATTCCATTAGCTTAGCACCCGATCCTTTAGTATGTTGCTATTGCTTTCTTCATGACTTATACATGTTCCTATAACTATGAGATTATGCAACTCCCGTTTACCGGAGGAACACTTTGGGTACTACCAAACGTCACAACGTAACTGGGTGATTATAAAGGAGTACTACAGGTGTCTCCAATGGTACATGTTGGGTTGGCGTATTTCGAATTAGGTTTTGTCACTCCGATTGTCGGAGAGGTATCTCTGGGGCCCTCTCGGTAATACACATCACATAAGCCTTGCAAGCATTGTAACTAAGATGTTAGTTGTGAGATGATGTATTACGGAACGAGTAAAGAGACTTGCCGGTAACGAGATTGAACTAGGTATTGGATACCGACGATCGAATCTCGGGCAAGTAACATACCGATGACAAAGGGAACAACATATGTTGTTATGCGGTCTGACCGATAAAGATCTTCATAGAATATGTAGGAGCCAATATGGGCATCCAGGTCCCGCTATTGGTTATTGACCGGAGACGTGTCTCGGTCATGTCTACATTGTTCTCGAACCCGTAGGGTCCGCACGCTTAAGGTTACGATGACAGTTATATTATGAGTTTATGCATTTTGATGTACCGAAGGTTGTTCGGAGTCCCGGATGTGATCATGGACATGACGAGGAGTCTCGAAATGGTCGAGACGTAAAGATTGATATATTGGAAGCCTATGTTTGGATATCGGAAGTGTTCTGGGTGAAATCGGGATTTTACCGGAGTACCGGGAGGTTACCGGAACCCCCCAGGAGCCATATGGGCCTTAATGGGCTTTAGTGGAAAGGAGAAAGGGGCAGCCCAAGGTGGCTGCGCACCTCCCCCCTCCCATAGTCCTATTAGGACTAGGAGAAGGTGGCCGGCCCCCCTCTCCCTCTTTCCCCCTCGGGGAATCCTAGTCCAACTAGGATTGGGGGGGGGAGTCCTACTCCCGGAAGGAGTAGGACTCCTCCTGCGCCCTCCTCCTAGGCCGGCGCCCCCCTCCCCCTTGGCTCCTTTATATACTGAGGCAGAGGCACCCCAGAAAGACAAGTTGATCCACGTGATCTATTCCTTAGCCGTGTGCAGTGCCCCCTGCCACCGTATTCCTCGATAATACTGTAGCAGAGTTTAGGCGAAGCCCTGCTGCTGTAGTACATCAAGATCGTCACCACGCCGTCGTGCTGACGGAACTCTTCCCCGACACTTTGCTGGATCGGAGTCCGGGGATCGTCATCGAGCTGAACGTGTGCTCGAACTCGGAGGTGCCGTAGTTTCGGTGCTTGATCGGTTGGATCGTGAAGACGTACGACTACTTCATCTACGTCGTGTCAGCGCTTCCGCAGTCGGTCTGCGTTGGGTACGTAGACAACACTCTCCCCCTCGTTGCTATGCATCACATGATCTTGCGTGTGCGTAGGAATTTTTTTGAAATTACTACGAAACCCAACAGTGGCATCCGAGCCTAGGTTATTTATGTTGATGTTATATGCACGAGTAGAACACAAGTGAGTTGTGGGCGATATAAGTCATACTGCCTACCAGCATGTCATACTTTGGTTCGGCGGCATTGTTGGACGAGACGACCCGGACCAACCTTACGCGTACGCTTACGCGAGACCGGTTCCCCCGACGTGCTTTGCACACAGGTGGCTTGCGGGCGACTGTCTCTCCAACTTTAGTTGAACCAAGTATGGCTACGCCCGGTCCTTGCGAAGGTTAAAACGGAGTCTATTTGACAAACTATCGTTGTGGTTTTTGATGCGTAGGTGAGATTGGTTCTTGCTTAAGCCCGTAGCAGCCACGTAAAACTTGCAACAACAAAGTAGAGAACGTCTAACTTGTTTTTGCAGGGCATGTTGTGATGTGATATGGTCAAGGCATGATGCTGAATTTTATTGTATGAGATGATCATGTTTTGTAACCGAGTTATCGGCAACTGACAGGAGCCATATGGTTGTCGCTTTATTGTATGCAATGCAATCGCGATGTAATGCTTTACTTTATTACTAAACGGTAGTGATAGTCGTGGAAGCATAAGATTGGCGAGACGACAACGATGCTACGATGGAGATCAAGGTGTCGCGCCGGTGACGATGGTGATCATGACGGTGCTTCGGAGATGGAGATCACAAGCACAAGATGATGATGGCCATATCATATCACTTATATTGATTGCATGTGATGTTTATCTTTTTATGCATCTTATCTTGCTTTGATTGACGGTAGCATTATAAGATGATCTCTCACTAAATTATCAAGAAGTGTTCTCCCTGAGTATGCACCGTTGCCAAAGTTCGTCGTGCCCAGACACCACGTGATGATCGGGTGTGATAAGCTCTACGTCCATCTACAACGGGTGCAAGCCAGTTTTGCACACGCAGAATACTCAGGTTAAACTTGACGAGCCTAGCATATGCAGACATGGCCTCGGAACACGGAGACCGAAAGGTCGAGCGTGAATCATATAGTAGATATGATCAACATAACGATGTTCACCATTGAAAACTACTCCATCTCACGTGATGATCGGTTATGGTTTAGTTGATTTGGATCACGTAATCACTTAGAAGATTAGAGGGATGTCTATCTAAGTGGGAGTTCTTAAGTAATTTGATTAATTGAACTTAAACTTATCATGAACTTAGTACCTGATAGTATCTTGCTTGTTTATGTTGATTGTAGATAGATGGCTCGTGCTGTTGTTCCGTTGAATTTTAATGCGTTCATTGAGAAAGCAAAGTTGAAACATGATGGTAGCAATTACACGGACTGGGTCCGTAACTTGAGGATTATCCTCATTGCTGCTCAGAAGAATTACGTCCTAGAAGCACCGCTGGGTGCCAGGCCTGCTGCTGGAGCAACACCAGATGTTATGAACGTCTGGCAGAGCAAAGCTGATGACTACTCGATAGTTCAGTGTGCCATGCTTTACGGCTTAGAATCGGGACTTCAACGACGTTTTGAACGTCATGGAGCATATGAGATGTTCCAGGAGTTGAAGTTAATATTTCAAGCAAATGCCCGGATTGAGAGATATGAAGTCTCCAATAAGTTCTATAGCTGCAAGATGGAGGAGAACAGTTCTGTCAGTGAGCATATACTCAAAATGTCTGGGTATAATAATCACTTGATTCAATTGGGAGTTAATCTTCCGGATGATTGCGTCATTGACAGAATTCTCCAATCACTGCCACCAAGCTACAAAAGCTTCGTGATGAACTATAATATGCAAGGGATGAACAAGACTATTCCCGAGCTCTTTGCAATGCTGAAAGCTGCGGAGGTAGAAATCAAGAAGGAGCATCAAGTGTTGATGGTTAACAATACCACTAGTTTCAAGAAAAAGGGCAAAGAGAAGAAGAAGGGGAACTTCAAGAAGAACGGCAAGCAAGTTGCTGCTCAAGAGAAGAAACCCAAGTCTGGACCTAAGCCTGAAACTGAGTGCTTCTACTGCAAGCAGACTGGTCACTGGAAACGGAACTGCCCCAAGTATTTGGCGGATAAGAAGGATGGCAAGGTGAACAAAGGTATATGTGATATACATGTTATTGATGTGTACCTTACTAGAGCTTGCAGTAGCACCTGGGTATTTGATACTGGTTCTGTTGCTAATATTTGCAACTCGAAACAGGGACTACGGAATAAGCGGGCACTGGCAAAGGACGAGGTGACGATGCGCGTGGGAAACGGTTCCAAAGTCGATGTGATCGCGGTCGGCACGCTACCTCTACATCTACCTTCGGGATTAATATTAGACCTAAATAATTGTTATTTGGTGCCAGCGTTGAGCATGAACATTATATCTGGATCTTGTTTAATGCGAGACGGTTATTCATTTAAATCAGAGAATATAATGGTTGTTCTATTTATATGAGTAATATCTTTTATGGTCATGCACCCTTGATGAGTGGTCTATTTTTACTAAATCTTGATAGTAGTGATACACATATTCATAGTATTGAAGCCAAAAGATATAAGTTTAATAATGATAGTGCAACTTATTTGTGGCACTGTCGTTTAGGTCATATTGGTGTAAAGCGCATGAAGAAACTCCATGCTGATGGGCTTTTGGAATCACTTGATGCTTGCGAACCATGCCTCATGGGCAAGATGAATAAGACTCCATTCTCCGGAACAATGGAACGAGCAACATACTTATTGGAAATAATACATACTGATGTATGCGGACCGATGAGTGTTGATGCTCGTGGTGGGTATCGTTATTTTCTGATATTCACAGATGATTTGAGGAGATATGGGTATATCTACTTGATGAAACATAACTCTGAAACATTTGAAAAGTTCAAAGAATTTCAGAGTGAAGTGGAAAATCAACGTAACAAGAAAATTAAGTTACTCCGATCTGATCATGGAGATGAATATTTGAGTTATGAGTTTGGTCTTCATTTGAAACAATGCAGAATAGTTTCGCAACTCACGCCACCTGGAACACCATAACGTAATGGTGTGTCCGAACGCCGTAACTTCACTTTATTAGATATGGTGCGATCTATGATGTCTCTTACTAATTTACCGCTATCGTTTTGGGGTTATGCTTTAGAGATGACTGCATTCACGTTAAATAGGGCACCATCGAAATCCGTTAAGACGACACCCTATGAACTGTGGTTTGGCAAGAAACCCAAGTTGTCATTTCTTAAAATTTGGGGTTGCGATGCTTATGTGAAAAAACTTCAACCTGATAAGCTCAAACCCAAATCGGAGAAATGTGTCTTCATAGGATACCCAAAGGAGACTGTTGGGTACACTTTCTATCACAGATCCGAAGGCAAGATATTCGTTGCTAAGAATGGATCCTTTCTAGAGAAGGAGTTTCTCTCGAAAGAAGTGAGTGGGAGGAAAGTAGAACTTGATGAGGTAATTGTACCTGATCCCTTATTGGAAAGTAGTTCATCACAGAAACCAGTTCCAGTGATTCCTACACCATTAGTGAGGAAGCTAATGATGATGATCATGAAACTTCTGATCAAGTTACTACCGAACGTCGTAGGTCAACCAGAGTAAGATCCGCACTAGAGTGGTACGGTAATCCTGTTCTGGAAGTCATGTTACTTGACCATGACGAACCTACGAACTATGAGGAAGCGATGATGAGTCCAGATTCCGCAAAATGGCTTGAGGCCGTGAAATCAGAGATGGGATCCATGTATGAGAACAAAGTGTGGACTTTGGTTGACTTGCCCGATGATCGGCAAGCCATAGAGAATAAATGGATCTTCAAGAAGAAGGCTAACGTTGATGATAATGTTACTGTCTACAAAGCTCGACTTGTTACGAAAGGTTTTCGACAAGTTCAAGGAGTTGACTACGATGAGACCTTCTCACCCGTAGCGATGTTTAAGTCCGTCTGAATCATGTTAGCAATTGCTGCATTTTATGATTATGAAATTTGGAAAATGGATGCCAAAATTGCATTCCTTAATGGATATCTTAAAGAAGAGTTGTATATGATGCATCCAGAAGGTTTTGTCGATCCAAAAGGTGCTAACAAAATGTGTAAGCTACAGCGATCCATTTATGGACTGGTGCAAGCATCTCGGAGTTGGAATATACGCTTTGATAGTGTGATCAAAGCATATGGTTTTATACAGACTTTTGGAGAAGCATGTATTTACAAGAAAGTGAGTGGAAGCTCTGTAGCATTTCTGATATTATATGTGGATGACATATTGTTGATCGGAAATGATACTGAATTTCTGAATAGCATAAAAGGATACTTGAATAAGAATTTTTCAATGATAGACCTCGGTGAAGCTGCTTATATATTGGGCATGAAGATCTATAGAGATAGATCGAGACGCTTAATTGGACTTTCACAAAGCACATACCTTGATAAAGTTTTGAAGAAGTTCAAAATGGATCAAGCAAAGAAAGGGTTCTTGCTTGTGTTATAAGGTGTGAAGTTGAGTCAGACTCAATGCCCGACCACTTCAGAAGATAGAGAGAAAATGAAAGTCATTCCCTATGCTAAGGCCATAGGTTCTATCATGTATGCAATGCTATGTACCAGACCTGATGTGTGCCTTACTATAAGTTTAGTAGGGAGGTACCAAAATAATCTAGGAGTGGATCATTGGACAGCGGTCAAGAACATCCTGAAACACCTGAAAAGGACTAAGGATATGTTTCTCGTTTATGGAGGTGACAAGGAGCTCATCGTAAACGATTACGTCGATGCAAGTTTTGACACTGATCCGGATGACTCTAAGTCACAAACCAGATACATATTTTTATTGAATGGTGGAGCTGTCAGTTGGTGCAGTTCTAAGCAAAGCGTCGTGGTGGGATCTACGTGCGAAGCGGAATACATAGCTGCTTTGGAAGCAGCAAATGAAGGAGTCTGGATGAAGGAGTTCATATCTGATCTAGGTGTCATACCTAGTGCATCGGGTTCAATGAAAATCTTTTGTGACAATACCAGTGCAATTGCCTTGGTAAAGGAATCCAGATTTCACAAGAGAACCAGGCACATCAAGAGACGCTTCAATTCCATCCGCGATCAAGTCAAGGAGGGAGACATAGAGATTTGCAAGATACATACGGATCTGAATGTTGCGGACCCGTTAACTAAGCCCCTCTCACGAGCAAAACATGATGAGCACCAAGACTCCATGGGTGTTAGAATCATTACAATGTAATCTAGATTATTGACTCTAGTGCAAGTGGGAGACTGAAGGAAATATGCCCTAGAGGCAATAATAAAGTTGTTATTTATATTTCGTTATATCATGATAAATGTTTATTATTCATGCTAGAATTGTATTAACCGGAAACTTAGTACATGTGTGAATACATTGACAAACAGAATGTCACTAGTATGCCTCTACTTGACTAGCTCGTTAATCAAAGATGGTTAAGTTTCCTAGCCATAGACATGAATTGTCATTTGATGAACGGGATCACATCATTAGAGAATGACTTGACCCATCCATTAGCTTAACACTTTGATTGTTTAGTTTATTGCTATTGCTTTCTTCATAACTTATACATGTTCCTATGACTATGAGATTATGCAACTTCCAAATGTCGGAGGAACACTTAGTGTGCTATCAAACGTCACAACGTAACTGGGTGATTATAAAGATGCTCTACAGGTGTCTCTGATGGTGTTTGTTGAGTTGGCATAGATTGAGATTAGGATTTGTCACTTCGATTGTCGGAGAGGTATCTCTGGGCCCTCTCGGTAATGCACATCACTATAAGCCTTGCAAGCAATGTGACTAATAAGTTAGTTGCGGGATGTTGCATTACAGAACGAGTAAAGAGACTTGCCGGTAACGAGATAGAACTAGGTATGATGATACCGACGATCGAATCTCGGGCAAGTAACATACCGATGACAAAGGGAACAAGGTATGTTGTTATGCAGTTCGACCGATAAAGATCTTCGTAGAATATGTAGGAGCCAATATGGGCATCCAGGTTCTGCTATTGGTTATTGACCAGAGAGATGTCTCGTCATGTCTACATAGTTCTCGAACCCGTAGGGCCGCACACTTAACGTTCATTGACGATATAGTATTATATGAGTTATGTATGTTGGTGACCGAATGTTGTTCGGAGTCCCGAATGAGATCACGGACATGACGAGGAACTCTGAAATGGTCCGTATATAAAGATTGATATATGGAATGATAGTGTTTGTTCTCCAGAAGGGCTCCAGAATTCACCGAAAGGGGTTCCGGATGTTTCCCGAAATGTTTGGGTACGGGAACACTTTATTTGGGCCAAAGGGAAAGCCCACAAGATTTTTGGAAAGCACAAAAAGAAGTTTTGGAGAGTCTAGGAGCCAGACGCCGCGGTCCCTGGCGTCTGGGTCCAGACGCCGGGAACCCTGGAGTCCGAGAAGGACTCTTGCTTTTCGGGTGAAACTGACTTTGTGTAGGCTTCTACTCCAAGTTTCGACTCCAAGGCTCAACGTATAAATAGAGGGGTAGGGCTAGCACCCAAGACACATCAAGAAACACCAAGCTGTGTGCCGGCAACCCCGTCCCCCCTAGTTTATCATCCATCATAGTTTTCGTAGTGCTTAGGTGAAGCCCTACGGAGATTGTTCTTCACCAACACCGTCACCACGCCATCGTGCTGCCGGAACTCATCTACTACTTCGCCCCTCTTGCTGGATCAAGAAGGCAAGGACGTCATCGAGTTGAACGTGTGCTGAACACGGAGGTGTCGTACGTTCGGTACTTGATCGGGATGGATCGTGAAGGTGTACGACTACATCAACCGCGTTGATAAACGCTTCCGCTTTTGGTCTATGAGGGTACGTAGACACTCTCCCCTCTCGTTGCTATGCATCTCCTAGATAGATCTTGCGTGATCATAGATTTTTTTTGAAATACTGTGCCACGTCGCAATTTATTGTCGCTCAATTAACACCTCCCAGGGTAAATTCTCGATGACTTTTTCCTCGTCCAGAAGAGATCCGCAGCCGCCTCGAGCAATGGAGTCCGACTCCTCTTTTTCTCTCCACACGCAACCTCTCATTTCCTCTTCTCCTAGGGTTGCGCCGCCGCCGCAGCCCATGCCAGCTACTTCGACGCTGTCCACTGGAGAAAGCCTCCTCCCCAGATCCGCTTCTCCCCCAAACCATCTCATCTTCTTATTCCACCCGTCCGCCATGATTGTTGCAGAGGAGGAGGAGGAAGGGGATGGCAAAATCTCGGGAGAGAAAAAAGCCGGCAAGCAAGCGAGAAGGATGTCATGGCAGACATACGTTGACGAGCCGCTGCTCTGCGACATCGACGGCCAGCGCCTCACCGCCGCCCCATCCTTGGCCATGATGGCACTGCTTGGGCACAGTCCGAGTCCTTCCCCGAGGTCCTCCTTCTTCGTTAAATTATCTACATCTACTGCTCCCATTGATACTCCTTGTTCTGTTTTACTTAATTTACTTGGTCGATCTATGTTTGACTTGACTGAGATCTCGCTTGTCCGAGTGGCTGCAAGCCTGATGCGTTGGTGAATTCATTTTTTACTTGCTTGTTGTAACCGTAATCTACGATGCACAAAGTACCCGTGTAGTTGGTTGGTTCTACAGGCACGCTGCTGGTTGGAGGGGGGTATAAGCATCTGTAACTTACTAATGGAAGCACATTGCAGGGTGATATCTATGTGGCCATACAGATGAAAGTTGATTTTCCAGCTAGCCCAAAAAAATACAATTACCAAAATTTAGAAGTATTGATTTAATGGTACAAGTAATTCCTATAGAGATATGGCTTGGATCATCAGATTGCAGGGAGCATAAAGTTTGTTTGTGTTGTTACTATTTCAAACTGTATTAAACCGTGGCTACATATTTTTTAGTGAATGAACGGGGAAGGAAGATCCACTGCTCGATATTCTTTTTTGCGACTCCATTAGTTTGTATGTTCAGTTGGCAAACTTTTGCTCTTTTATGTTACACATCATTCTTGTTTTTTTTTCTTTTTGAAAGATTACATTGCATCAGTCTTATGACTTATGATCAGTGTGTTTCTACATTCAACAGATCAAACCTGAAGAACTTACTGCAGTAATAAATGACTTCGATGAACCACGCACTTTGGCACCAACTGGATTATTCCATGGTGGTACAAAGTCGCCATGAAGGTAGCCAACGCACGCAACCTCCCTCTCTCTCACTTCCTCTCCCATGTAAAGCGTGTCGCCAGGGGGAGAGCAACTGGCTGCACCGACATCGTCGCGCCTTGAGGAAGGAGTGGGTGGAGGTGAAACTTGGTGGGAGGAGAAGGTGGCAGCAGAGTCCGCTGCAGTTTCTATTTGTGATCTGCCTTGACACTGGAGGCGGCAGATCCATCCAGTAGAAGTGGCTACCGGAAGGGGTGGAGGAAGAAGCCGTTGTGGACTAGCTAAGGGTCAGGTCAGGAGGATCCACCATGCCAGCCACCGGAAGAAGGGACCCTCTTGTGTCCTGCTTCTTCCCGAGCGTCAGCCACGCGGATAGGCCGCTAGAATGGGAGCTCGTGGACAAGAGCCTCTGAGGGCAGGTCATGGACAAGGATGCTAATTATTTAGGATTTCACATATTAATTGCAGTTCATGTATTTAGAGTTAGTCACAATATCATCATTTTAGATCAATGTTCCATGTGTAGGCTGCCATTGCTCATCTTCCCCCCAAGGTTACATTTTTTATTTTTGATTACCTTAATCTTTACCATAGATATGCATTGCTAATGGTACGACACCCTAACAAGATTTCCATTATTATTATTTGCAATTATTCCACAAGGACATTATCAAAGGAAGTTTTCCTTATTTAAAAATTGCTTCAGCTCCAAATGTTACTGTACTACTATGTCTTTTTGGACTGAAAATGAAGTTTCCAGGCTACTAAGGATCGCCCTCTTCTTTGTTCAGAGAACCCAATGTTCCAGCTAGACGGACCTGCTGGTATTTTATAATCTGGTCATTAGCGGATGGTCTTCAAGTAAAGCTAAATGTGAGCCACACCAATTTCCTTTAGTTCTTGAGAATTTTGTTGTTGTCCTTTCGATTAACAATCTGCCACAATGCTAATGACACTTGCTTTCTCTTTCTAAAATGCATGTGTGTTTTTCTCAAGTGTCCTCACTATTTGAGGATTGTTACTGTGTGACAAAGCAAGGCAATGCAAAAAAGTGCATGTGCTTTTCTTTGTTTATCAAGTAGTTACTCTAAAATACGATATGCCTTCTGGAATTTTTCCCTACAAAATACATGTATCATCTCCTCATTGATTCTGATCTAATGCGGAGATTATTTCTACACTATGACTGCGTTTTATTTTCGTATATATGCATATCGCGGCCAGAGTGATAAGCTGGTTGCACATGCATCATCGTCGTAAGCTGGATGAGCAAGGCTAGCGACGAGATCATGGTGAGGATGGACTAGCGGGCACAGGGATCCAACATGAGGTACATAGAGATCAAGGTGCACACTATCAAGAGGCCTTCTCCAGAGGTACAGTGAATATTACGAGAGTAAATTCCTTCTCATTTCCTGTACATGGTGTTTGCAGTGTGTCATTAGTGCCTATGTCTATCTCGTAAGCAATTTTGTAAGATTAGTCTTGCTGTTTTTTTATGGAAACCATTGGGGGCATGTGAGATCTCTTGGAGCATTTTGTATCATTCTGACCATGAGTGTATTTAATCTTGTGGTCTGATGCCTTTTAATTGATGGCAAGACATTAGGGGTATGATGAGATCATTTCTTGGTGCATTTTGTATTGTTCTAGCCCGTGATTGTATCTAATCTTTTAGTCTATTGCTTCTAAGTTTTGACTGCTTGTTTTGCCGATGTCTTTGACCTATGTGTCCAGGTTAAACTTCATACTTCACAATGCAGCTATTATTTGCAGGATCTAAGACTGGACATATGACACTTCTGATAATTCAAACAACCTTTGCCAATAAAGCAGCATGGGCTAGAGAAATAGCGCTAAAACTTCATTAAGTCGAAGTAAGCAGTATCCATTCTAAATGGCCTTCTTTCTTCCTCATATGTCAATTGCAAACAAACATGCTTCTGCTGATGCTTAGAAGAAGCTAAGGAGTATGTGTCCAGAACCTCTTTTATATTACCAAGCAATACATATTTTCTGAATGCACGTGATAGAACTGAAAGGATTTTTGTTATCTTGCATGATGCCTTGTTGGTCTGATACTGAAAAATTCTGATGTATAGGTTTTTCTCAATGACGGTTCTGACTTTGATAATTTATTAGAAGAAAGAGTGGAAAAAAATGAGAGGATGCTGAAATGACTCAAATAGAACTACTAGATCTCCGTGCTAGCAAGCTAAGTATGTTCGAGGAAATAATGCGATGCAAAAAATTTTCTTGTGATCGTGGGGATTGTTTACAGAATTTGCAATTTTGATTCGCTTCATTGCAAAAATGATACTGTTTAGATTTTATTAGTAGAAATGACTGTAAGTCCAACATTTGACCATAGAAGGTTTTATAATCTTCAGTAAATAGTATGGTATTATAACATCTAGAATTGATGGTTTTACATAGTTGGTCTACAATATGAGTAATTTACCATGTTAACGGGATTACTGTTGCTATGGGTCTCATGTTTCAATCAAAATACACTTTTTTTGAATTTTCACCGTGGGGGGGGGGGGGGGGG